>NW_027287095.1:25292854-25452854 GCF_022747635.1 Hetaerina americana | reverse complement strand
TGTACATCTTCTATCGAGTGCATATGCCATCTGACTAAGTTAACTCACGACTTGCGAGACCTGTGTGATCATTGGTTAGTCCGGTACTATGTCATTCCAAGTGGGTCGCTTCGGTCAGACCTAAAATAGCACCTGCTGGGAGACATGCCATGAAATCATTGAACTCCTTGAAGTACGGAAATTATTACCCTCAATGCTTTGAATCTCCTGAGGGAGTAATCAGAATATGCAGTGCATGATGAATGGCTGTTTTAAATATCCGGTCTGTTGCTTCGATTCAGTCCTTCGCCAGAAACGAAATGTATTCGATATGAGATCACCTATCCACAAGTAAATGTAATCCTTCGAACGCTCACGACGTCGAATGTTCTCCGTAAAAAGAAATGCAAACGATATTAATTTATCTTTGGGGGTTGCCGAACTATATAATGACAACGCTGCATCAAGTCATTCTCGGTGACAGATACTTTAAATTTAAGGGGTTTTCCCTAAATGGAAAAACGTCAGCTGTTAAGTCACGAAACTTGATCGTATTAGAGTTAGATGAAAGATTATAAGACTTCCTATTTGCAGTGTCATGCATTCCAGCACCCGTGAATGCATGAAAACAGGACCCCAGAAAAATAAAAATGTCCAACTCCTTCAAAATTAATGGGATTAAATAAAAAGAAGAAGACGATAATAGAACGAAATCGGGGATATCATTCGACGGAGACGCCATTTTTCGGGAACTCCGCAAAAACTTAAAAGGGCACATCGGAGCGAGCACATGGAAATTTCCACCGTCAAAAACAAAGCAAGAAGTGAAAAAAAAATCATATCCAACATCATTATTTTATTACCCACTGCAAATTCCGATTGAAAAATTTGCGCAAAAGAACAAAAATAAAATAAACAAAAGACCAACTCCCCACTTGACGAAGGATTACGAAGAGAATGCTGTTGGTTGCTAGGAGACGGAGGAAGTGGAAGTCTTTTTATTTATGAAAAAAAAACGAAACCCTAATGATAACGGAAAATTGCTTCAGAGGAATATCGCGGGCGTACAATGAGCAAGAGGACTATAAGAAAAGCTTCATTATTTCTCCATAAAGATTCCTCTTGAGCGCAATGGAGTAGCAGTATTAGACCCGAGGACTTGTGAGGAAGGGGTGGGGTAGATAGAAGGGCAGAGAGAGAAAGCAGGAGATTGACTAGAAATGCTTTCGCGGGCGATCACAATGGATTCCACTTATTCTCCCGCTCCCTTTTCTTTCTACATGTCGCTCTTCAGACGTTATTACCGATGCATCGTCTCCAATCAACTTGTATGCTATGTGTGTATGTTGGAGGGTTGAAAAAAAACATAAAAACAAAACCCGCAAAGCGTAATTGCGTTCCGTTTTACCACCCCCAACACCACCCTCTCCCCAACGTCTTCCATAAAGAGGGGAGAGCGTAAGATTGGAAGGCTGTCGAAGGATGGAATAAGATGAGAAGAACGGTGATGCGTGATAAAGACGTGAATCAAAGTATGAGAAAAAAATATTTTTGGGAAACGAAACTGCACGAGTGAGGAATGGGAGGAGGAGAAAGAGAGCTTTTAGTGTAAAAAAAACACCCCCAAGAAGAAACGCGAGAGGAATGATGAAAGAGAAATTGGGAGATTTGAAAACTGTTCGGGAATACGAAAAACGCGGGTGGAATCGGGTGAAAGCAGCCCGTGGTTTGAGATCTGATTAATGGCATTCATTTAGCATCGAGGGTGGCTTCAAACACAGGGGCCTTCTTCCGTTGAGGAGTTTGGTTTTGGTGGGAGGGGAGCGGGAGGGAGGAGGGTGGGGGAGGGATCCAAACCGACTTCGAGAGCGGGGGGGGGGAGGCAGGGAGGGAGAGGCGGAAGGGTTTCGGATGGGCGGACAGGGTGGCGGCAAGGAGGGAAGGGCGGGCAAAAGGATAAGGAGAGGACTAATGTCTTTCTGTGGGGAAGAAGGGGCATGAGGAGGAGGAGGAGGGGGAGGGAAGAGGACGAGGTAGAACCAAAGAGCCTTTTCTTGCATCGACGTATTGAATTTCTGAGGAGTGAGGAAACCCAAACCTCTGAACGAGCGTTTGGGAGATGAAGGGGGAGAGGGAAAACGAACGAGCTGCGAGAGATGAGAGGCGTGGAGTGGAGATATGGTACAGATCGAAGGATTGGCAAATGGCTTCGGCAGAGAATGGAGGGAGGATAAAGCCGTGTTTTGGGTTTGGGGGCTGAAGTGAGGGAATGGGAGGGGGTGGGAGGCGAAGGAGATAAGAAGGCGGTGGGAGACCGGGGGGAAAGGGGGTACAAGGGGTTCGGATGAAGGCAGTGGCGGTTGATGGCCTTTTATTCCTCCGCATCGATGAAACTCCGGCAGCCATTGTTCGGCCCAAGGCACTTGTTTTACTCGAGATAGGCGTTTAATGTCTCACTGATCGAACGTCTCGCCAAAGAGGGGAAATGGATGGCTAATTGCCACCACAGAGAAGATGAAAAGACGTCTAAGAAGAAGTTTATACAATGGCAACAGTTATATTGAGCGTATTGATTTATTCCATACACCCGTTGTCTTACGTTTCAGCGAATTAAACTCGTGCTTAACCACCGTCGAGAGCGTTAGTGTTAATTATGTTTTTTTTACTAATTGGATAGTGACATTTCGAAAAAAAATCGCTTCATGCAAAACTGTACTTTTACAATAGTAAACCAGATAGAAAAAAAACCACCGCGTAAAAAATGTATGAGGGAGAGTAATTTACGTCATTAATAAAAGAGGACGTTTCGCGAGCTGCAAGAGAATACTGCGCAGAAAACGTTAAGTAATTGATACAATCAATTAGGCATCGCATTTGACCGCCGCGCCGCAGCGACTCCCATCAACTTTCGAAATCCGCCTTACGTTCCGAAGAGTGGAGCCAAGGGTCATGGAGAAACAAATAGCTTCGGAAAGATCTATTTCTCGACGAAGAGAAATGGAAGCAAAAAAAAATTAAGGGGAAGCAATTGAGATTGAAAGGGAAATAAACAAAAGCCGGTGGCAATGCGATTCAAGGCAAAAGTGGTGGCGTGGGAGGAGCTGATCGTCACTCTTAAGCCAGGAGGAGGGGGAAGGGAAGGAGGGAGAGAGTGAGAGAGAGGAAGAACACGAAACTCACGTTCCGGGCAATCGACGGAGGTAATGCCGGCGGTGCGAGGTAGTCGTGGGTGAGGGAAGTGGTCTGGTGAGGGAGGGGGCCCCGGTGGTGGGCCGGGGTGGGGGAGGTGGAGTCGGGGATGGGGCGGACGGGTTGGGAGTTGGGGTGGGGAGAAGCAATCCGGGGAGTGGGAGGGGGGAGGCGCGAAAACGCGACGGCATGAGTGGGGAGCGATAGCCGTAGTGAGCGAGTGTGGGATAGCCAGCCGTACCGTGAAGAGGTTTCGGCAGTAAAAGCAGCACGATATTCTCGGTCCGAGAGAATTCTCCCACCCGTCTCAATTAATTAATTTGCCAGTCGGAAGGGGAGTGATTTTTTTCATATCCGAGGCATTCAATGGAAAATATTACCTGAAATAATGACCACATAACGAAAGCATTTTGCCTTTAAGGTCAACAGTTATACATATCCTATTCACGCCCAAAAGCAAAAATACAAAAATACAAAAAGTTCCAAGAAATATTAAGTAATCGTTGACAGGTTTAAACTGGGCACGAGGACCAAACTCTGCCACGGAGAAGCAATCATATTAATCAGAATCATTTGGAATGAGTTAATGTTGATAATGTTCCTCGATGGTCAATTAACAAAACAATTCTGAGATGCGTAGCATTCAAACACTCAGCTCGTTCGTAATCGACGGATTACGCTCCACGGAGGACTACACACTTGGGAGAAATGAAAACTTATACGCCTCTCACGACATCAGCGCCGTTAAGGGCAGAGAATTCGATGCAGTTCGGAAGAATAAGTTGTTTTCCACCATTTAGCTACGCATTAAATAAGCCCTCAAACGAAAAAAAAATATTAAGCGTAAAAAAATGTTCCTGGATGAAAAGATGCTTCAAACATAAAAAAAAAGAAATAGGACGGATACGTAGAGTGTGAATTTTCAAGACTTCCCTTTGTGAACCAAAGGGAGAGAGAGAAAGAGAGATACGGAGGGAGGAGAGCGAAGGGGAAGTGACGAGCGGGTAGGCAAAGGAGAGGCCCTGCGATCTAAGGGGAGGATGGAGTGAGTTGAGGAGGGTGGGAGGGACGGAGAAGTTTTACGGGGGATGGGAGGCTATGGGGAAAACGAGCAAGAGGCGGACGGGGTGGCAAGAGTGATAATGGGGAGGGAGGGAGACGCGGGAATCCGGTGGGGTAAAAAAAGGCCTCTGAGCGGGGGAGGGAGGCGACCAAGGGGGTGTTTCAGAGGTTGGGGAGAGGTGGGAGGGGGTTCGATGGCACTGCAATGCCTCCTCCTTTAATGGCATCTTATCGCTCAATCGGAGGTGGAGTTGAAGAAAGAGATGGGTGGATGGGAGGTGTGAGAGGAGGCGGGAAGGATCAGAGGAAAGCGCCGCCGCTCTTGTCTCTACGACCCCCCCCCCCCTTTTCATCCTTCCCCCTCCCCTTTACCTTACCCGTTCCCCACCTCCCCCTTCCCAGACCCCCTCCCCCATCCCGAAAAGGACCACGCGCCTACCTCCCAGCGCGGAGGAGTAGGAGGGAAGGGACCACAACGCCACTCCGCGGAGATCTTCCTCACTATGTGTAGTAGGGAAGGACGTTACTCGCTCGCTCCGCCGAGGGACGGGGGAAGGGAGGGGGAGGAGGTTTGCGGATGACGGGACGGAGAGGGGGTGTGGAGGAGGAGAAGAGGTACTACAAAACAGGTCTCTCTCTCTCTCCTCTCGGCCTACCAAGTATTCCTCCCACTCCTCTCTCTCCGGTCCTTCGTCCTCTCTCTCCCCGCCCGGCCTCCAGAGCTCTCGCGTCCGTCGGAAGAGATCGGCAGGAGGATAGACAGACGGCACCGTGGAGCCGCCTCTCCTCCCCCCTTTCGCCCGCTAGACTCCTCTCCACCCCAGCAAGGGAACCCGTCCCGTCGAGACTCGAACCGGGGACCACCCGGGTTGAGAGCTGCATAAGGGAACGGCTGGGGCGGAGGGGGAGAGCGAGTGATACCGGAGGCGGGGGAAAGGAGTTCGGGAGAAATGGAGGGGAAAGAGTATGCGAGTAGTGTGACACGGAGAATGAAAGGGGAGGGGGTGTTGTGGGAATAGGGGTTTGATGCCTCCCCCTCCCTAAGGGCGGGGGGAGGGTAGGGTAGGGTTTGGCCTGGTGACATCAGATTAGCCGCATGTGATGAGAGCGCGAGCGCGCGCGCGTGTGTGTGTGTGTGTGTGTTGGTTTCAACCCTGCGGAAAGGGAGCGGGGCGCGCTCTGTCGGAGGAGCGGGGGTGAATCAGGATGGTGCCGCCAGAGGGGAAGCGAGTGGATTAAACGGGGGTGGTATTTTTTTCGGATCGGGCAACACCCTCCACTTCCCCCGCCGAGGTTAAGCCGGGACAAAGCGGGTCCAGTAGTTATTAATTAAACAAAATGCGCGCGCTGGGATTCGAAGTGGGCGGAAGGCGAAGGACGAATGGACGAGCAGCGCCGCCCACACCTACCCGATTCGGAATTCTGGGATGAAAACGTGATGCACTCAGCAAAAATAATAATAGTCCCCTTATTACATACATTCATCGGCATCAATTAGTATTAACAGCCAATTAATAATACTAAAAGGACACCGCCAAAAAATGATCGGGCCATTTATCCCGCCTCATTCAGTACTACGAGGAATTAGGCATGTAATTATCACAATACCACCGGGCATAAAATTAAAAACTTTTTATGGCGAACATTTTGTGATGACCCGCTCCGGAGAGGTGGTGCTGGCTGGCATTTCTATTGCTTTTTTTTGGATAGTTGCGCATATTAACACGCGCCATGGATTTTACGCTATATAGCCGAGATTAATGGCACGAAAATTTTTAATTGACGATAAAAACCTAATGATACGATCGCCATTGGAAATTACACGATCCGCACCATCCTGCCGCAGTGGACTATTCATTCATTTCGTCATTTTTTTGTATCCGTGCACGAATACAGAATCGGTTACACGGGAGCCCAATTACGAGGGAGGACGACGCGGGGGGTGGAAGACGCAGGGGGGAGGCGGAAGGGACGATGCGCGAAGATCACAGGGGGACAAGGTTAGGAGTGGCCTTTGAGAGGGATAAATCACGATCTGCGACGGGAGCGGACGACCGGGCTCCGAGGTAAACACACCTTTGCGCTTCCTACTCCCGACCCCCACCAGCCCGTCGACTCGATCCCTTGCCGCCCCCCCCCCCTCGAATTTCCCAAAAAAATATAAAATCGTGGAACGCCACGGATAGATCTCCCTTCCCGTGTCACCCACGACGACGACGGGCGGGCGAGAATGAGCGTCGGACCGGGGTCTTTCATATGAGCGGGACGAACGCAATGAAGAACACACACACAAAGTCCCTGGCGACGATGTCTCCGCGGGAATTGGAGGATGGGGTGCCGGAGGTGAGGCGGGGTGGGCGTGAGGAGTGGTCGGATGGGGTGGGCTGGCGGGGGAGGGAGGAGGAGTGGGTTGAATGTTGAACACGAAGGGAAGAACAAAAAGATGGGGTAGAGGAGTGGGGAAGCTCGTGGAGAGTGGGGAGGTGGAGCTTGGGATGTAATTGACGTGGAGGGGTGGGGAGCAAGGTTCGAGGGGGGGGAGGAGGGGCTTGAGAGGGGTGGGGGCGCATGGGGAGTTTAAGGAGTAGGAGGAGAAAATTAATGGAAGACAACCACTCAACCCCAGAGCGCGTGGCTTTGCAGTCGGCGTGAGTCACAAATCGATTGATTCATCGAGAATCGATAACGAGCACCACTCAGTATGCATGCACCATTAAAAAGACGGAAAGGAAGGGATGGGGGAGGTGTGTGAGTGGGGCGGGGGTGGATGGGGCGGTTTTTCAGTAGCGAGGGAGGAGGAGGGTGCGATCTGGTGCCGTTAAAGGGGTGGAGAGGGGGCGGGGGAATGGTCATGCAAAAAAAGACGGGGGAAAGGAGGGGATGGGCGCGCGGGCGGTGGGGTGGTGGGCAACTAGAGTTTGTGCCGAGACAGAGAAGGAGAAGGGAGTGAATGAATGAGAATCGTGGATTGCCGACGTAGGGGTGGTGCAAGATTTTTCGGGAGGCTTATGGCCATGGTGGGGTGGTTCGGGTGGTGTCGGCGTGGAGGGGGGAGGGGCCCTGTGGTGGTGGAGGTATAGAGGCCGGAGATATGGGTAAGGAAGTTAGGGGGGGAAGAGACAGGGTGCGTGTAAGGGAAGGCTTTCTAAACGAGAGGGTACGAGGGGGGAAGAGGTAGGGGGTACACAGAGTAATGGGGAACGGGAAGCGATGACTGTGTTCGATGAGTGTGATGGCAAGGGTAGGGAGGAGGAATGGGGGTTGGTTAGGGTTGGGGAGGGGGAGTAGGACTGCCGTCGTTTTTGAGTATCGAGTAGCCTGACCGTGAGGCGGTAGGAGGGCATCGGCGGAACCGTGGACGAGACGATACCCTTTAGTCGCGTTCGAAGCTCTGCTCCCGTTGACAAAAACCATGTCCCATCCTCACTCTCTCTCCCCCCCAAAACAAACCCTCTCTCGCAATCGCACCCGTGCACGCACTATGACCAACGTTCACGCACCAACACGCCTCGCTCATAAATAAGATTCTAAAAAGCGGACACATTCACGACTTTTTGACTCCGCACTCTCAGACACGCATTAAATGCCGCCCACCTTCCTCCCCGCCCCTGCAAGCCAAAGAGGGAAAGCACAGAAATACACAAGCGCAGATGCGCAGTCAGCAACTCACACGCGAGCACATGCAGATTCATATAATGACACATTTAAAAGGCGACGCCATTACAGAAAAACACGTTCGCGGAGACCACATCTGAGTACTTGAAGCCTGTATAGTCCTGAGTATCGGGCACGCCTGAGAACGTGACAGACGGAGAAAGTGTAGAGGGTAGGATCCGTTATATATTATGTTCGGGTTGATCAAATTCAGAATATGAAGTGTTTTAAAAACTATATGTTCGACGGCGACGTTATCATCGATTCCATGCATGACAATCGCTCTTGCGATTCGAAGAATCAATGCATCCAAGGGATCAATAAGATGACGAAGCATTTTCATTGATTCAATGATTTACACGTCCGCTGACGATCATCGACATCGAGCTGTCATCAAAGGAAACTTGTCAGTGAAGTTGAGTAGAAAGTTTCGACTGCCATAAAGAAAAAGAGTGAGAGATTAGGGACGGGGGAGTAAAGTTTGGGGGGAAAGAGTCTAAGGAAAAGGTATTGAGGTCGCGGGTATACTCTTTGGCGAAAGAACGGCCGAGAAGGTTGGAGAGCTAAGGAAAAGCTGCTGGCTGCTATTAATTTTTTATTGGCTGGTCCCAGGAATATGCCATCTTTTTATTCTTAATCTTATTGGAAAGAGAGCGGGGAAAAAAATGAAAACCAAACTCTTTGAACCTACGCCGTGTCTCTCTCGTCCGCCACTCTTAATCTTCCTCCGAATACGGAATTTTCATCTCGGGATGGAGCCACCCTCCACCGCCGCCCTCCCCTCCGATACTACCGCCGTCTCCCCAACCTCGCGTGAGGAGTCCCCACTCCCTTTCCCCAACGCCCACAGACGCGAGACAATCGACTCCACCCACTCGTTGGCTATGGATGCATTTCGTCCTTTTCAGCCCTGTGTAAATGCATACATCAAACGACAACGACGTGTGCGCCGAGCCGAACGAGCTTCTCGATCAGCCTTATAATTAGCTTATTTTGTTGTCATCTCGGTTCTAGGAAGACACGTGGAAACCTCTTTCTAAAGTAACCAATCTAAACTTCCTAACCTTGATGCATATGCCAACTCGAAGTTTCCTCGTGTATTTTTCTAACACTCCTGGTGCTGGGTAAAATATTTTCACCTGAAAATTCGGATTATCAGCAACAGTAATCAACTATATATTATATGGGGATATTTATATCAGAATAATTATGCAACACTATATACATAAATATCCCTCTCTGGGGATATTAATGCTACAATTTTTCGGGAGTAAATTGAAAATTATACAAGAATATAAAGCGGTATGATCTATTCAATACCAATAAGATCATGATTGTACAGGTAATAACACCGCGTATGGTATTGCAGGAAGTGTTAATACCCAGAAAGCTACTCCATAGACATCAAAACCTTAATGTACGCTACATAGCCTTTCGTGTATGATAGGGTTATGTGCGTCACATAACAAAGGCAGGTGGAATAAATGGGATGGATAAAAAAATAAGAGATTTGCAGATCTGATGTCCGACATAAAAGTAAAATTTCTTATAATTCAAAATTCATCAAGTTTACTCTCTTTCGTTAAGCTCAAAATGTCTACATAATTAATCTTCAGTACTGTCAAAAAATCGTCCGCGGAATAAACTTAAATAACACGAGAAGACCGACGCACGCTTCACACACGTTCCATTTCATCCAATCCATACCAAACACGAAGACTTATACCATACAAGACCACTACATTTCCTTGATTGATAACTTTTTCAAGGGCTGAAATTAAATTGCAATACATCGTCCAAGTTTTAAGCTTACTTCCAAATCAATTAAACTGTTTGTTCCACCAATCATCTCACCCGAAGAAAAACTTAATCTCAGATGAGGTGTATTTTCATTTTCCACGGAAACCAAGGTCCATTTCATGGTCTCAGGAGGATAAAACGATGATGTCAAGATAATTAATTAATTTTTCACCGTACAGGAGGGTGACTCGTGTCCGGAAATATGAGAGAAGTAAGAATGGAGAGGGCAGGAGAAAGAATTCTGGAGGCCGGCCGTTCAAAGACGGAGACAAGAGTTTACTTGAGTGTCTTTGTATGTGTGTGTGATAGAGAGAGAGTGTAGGAATATATCTCACCTCCGCATCCCCACATTTGCCTCCACGCTAACTGTGTCCCCGAAGCCCCCGTCATCTCGGCGTCTTACAAATTCTCAATTTAGTTTTTCCGCAATACGGCGGGGGATGGGAGGGGAGGTGGTTGTGAGGGAGGAGGTTGGCGTACGGATTGGGTTGGGCGCAATCCTCTCTCTCCTATCTTACCTCCCTGCTCCTCCCGCACCCCTCTCATCTCCACTCCAACCCCCTTCCTCAACCCCCCACCCCCAAAACTCCTCCCCGAACCCCTCTTCCCCTCCCTTCCTCACTCCCGTCTGTGACCTTTCCGCGCTTGGGAATTGCGATCCGCGGCCTTACAGATCGATGTATTCATAAATTGCTTCTGAGTTAGGAAGAGAACGACCGCTGGGCTGGGGGGGGAGTGAGGGGGGGGAGGGATGTGGGGAGGATAGGGAGGGTTGGGATGTGGGGGGAGGGCGTGTGGGTGGGAGAGAGGGAGGGAAAGAGAGAAACAAGAGCGGGGGGAGGGAGACAGAGAGGAGCATTGCTGTAGGGCCAGTGCACCCCGCGATCATTGGCTATGAGGAAGGGAGGCGCGGCGATGGAGGAGGGGAGCTCTCGGAGCGGCGGGGGGGGGGGGGAAACCTCGGGGACCGCGAGGAGGAGCGCGGCGAGAGGGAGCGGGTTGAGTTGGGTGTAGTGCATGAGGAGAATATGTGTGTGTGTGCGCGCGCGGGAGTGTGGAGGTGGTTTCGGAGGGGTGGGGGGAGTGCAGCGAGAAGAGGAGGCGGACGAGGAGGGCGGTGCGACATTAAGAGTTTCAGAAGTGCTTTGGAAGTGGAGACTACGGGTGTTCTGCCCCTCCCACCAACCCTCTCTCTCTCTCTCTCCCACCCAAATTCCCCCTCCCCTCCCTTTCCCGGGAGCGAGCACCCGTGTTTTGATTTCGCGGGGGAGTTAGATAAAAAAGCGGAGTCGAGAAAGGAGGAGGTTTTCGCGGGAGGTGGTGGAGTCGGGGGCTTTTTAGACGGTTCGAACGTGTGGGAAAACGGTGGGGTGACGAGAGAAGGAGGCGGGGGTTAGATTGGTGGAGGAGGGGAGGGAGAAAGAGAGGAACCTCTCCCGCCAAATTTATTTCTGCTTATTATTTTTGCGATGCGATTTTTTTTTCGCGAGGGTGAGGACGGATGGTTCGAGTGGGTTTGAGATGAAAAAGTTTCTCTTCTAGAAAATCTAGTTTCACTCCGACGTGAACCCGGGCTCTCTCACACGATTCACGCGAAGTTGGGGAATGGAATTGGAGGGGGGGGGGAATGCGGGCGAATAAATAGATCCGTGTCACCCTAAGCGCAAAACCGGCGTCACCTCCCCCTGATTCTTTTTCCCTATTTTCGCCCTTTCCCTGCGACCCCCAGCGTGAAAAAGCTCTGCCCTTCTCCCGCTCCTTGTTTTCTATCCTCGGCAAGAAAACTAAAGCGATTAGCAAAGCCATCCCGGGGTGATGAGGATGTTTTCAAATGGGGCTAAAATTCCATTTCGATTGTTTTGATTGAGTTTCCTTCCCCTCTTTTTTGGATCGCCTCCATACAATGGGCCTTTCACAATTAGCCGGAGCCATGGGGATGAGAGGAAGTGAGGGAGCTAAACTATTGGACGTTTTATATCGAAGACAGCCATTAATAACGCTTCCCACAGCGTGAAAGCCACGGCTGCGCTGCCTCGACGGTTCGAACAAAAAAAAACTCCGCGTAGAGAACCGATCCGTGCAATCTTCGATAAATCGCTTTGATGATGGGAAAATATTATTGCCGCAGGAATGCTCAAGCTATTAAAAATTCTTGCCGTAATTGCAACTCAAAGACGATGATTCTTTTAGTTATTACCTCTCGACACGATATCGTAAAGCAGTTTTTAAGTGCTTCGATAATAACCTAAAAACTTCTCTGAAACGAACCAGGTACCTAATTTAATGTGACCACAAATAATGAATCACATCTACTGCAGTACTAATGGCGTATAAGCTGATTGAACCGAAATCGCCTGCCGAAACAGGGATTCAACTGCTTTCACACCACTTTAAATCCTTTCACTGAAGTACCTACATAAGCTTCGTTCAGCAATGAGGACATTTTCTTCATTCTTCTGACTCCTTCTTGCGATCCATAGCTAATTGAAAAAAGAAATAACGGCTGCTAGCGGTGAAACTGTGGATTCAACAAATATTTTCTCAGTGACCCATAGCATCCATTACGTCATGCAAGAGCACAGACACAATGCTTAACAAAATATAACGGATTAATAATTATCGTTAAAACGCATTATTTTCTGTTATCCCCATCGAGTTACTCCTACCCTCGAGTTACGCGTTGATAATTGAGCCAAGTTAACTGTATCCCATTACTTAATTACACAACCTGCTGCCAAGCTCACTTAACTCTGCTCAACACTGTAGGCGTGACTGGCGTGCTCTTGGGATAATAAATATACACAAAGGCAATTAGAAGTTGGGTACATACCGTCGGTGAGCTGAATTTCCACGTGAACCACAGTCACGCTTTATAAGTTCAATGGTTATCGAGGATTAATCTTTCAGACCTTCGATTCCAACTTGGTTTGCGCAGGTACAGAGCGTCGAGCGCTCATGTCGCCAAGCGTCGGCGGCACCCCTCCATGTCGGGTTACTCATACGTCTCCCGCCGAGACCCCTCCTTCTTCCACCGCCCGGCTTACCCCTTCATTTTCCAACCAAAACCGCCACCCCCCCTCTTAGTTTGCACATCCTAACCCTCCCTCGAACACCCATCCCTATACCCACTCTCCAGCCCCCTCGCCTTCTCACGTCCCCCCTGAACTCGTAGGTCTCTCCCCCCCTACTCCTACACCCTTCCCCATCACCATCGAAAAGATAATATTGATTGGGCTTCAAAGACTAACCCTCTACACTCCTTCTCAACCTCATTCCCCCCTCCCCAACCTACAGCACATCCCCAAGTTCTCGCCCCTTCCCATCCCCGTCGCTCGACTTCCAAACCCTCCGGTAGAACAACAGCACCAACACCGACGCGACGCGGTGTTGTGGCCGTGGGCATCGCGGGGCACTGCCGAACCGCTCGCCGGGGACCAAAACTGACGCGTCGCGGTGAGGGCGAAACCCGTTGAGGTGTTCGAGAAGGGACGGAGAGAGCGGAGGAGACGCTGACGGATTCCCATTCGACTCCTATTCTTATTAATCCGAAGAGGTTTTGGGGTATGGCATAGGATTAGGGGGAGGGGCGGGGAAAAGAGAGAGAGAGAGAGAGTTGGCGGAGAGATGTAGGCGGGTGTGAGTATGGGACTCGCTGGGATAGGGATTTCCTCATTTCACGCCTTCCAACCCCATGATGTGTGATTTACAACCACGCGGGGGTCAGCGTCAATGCATGAGCTTCTGCTGATAGCATGAGCTTTACGTGTCTCCCGATATCAGAGCTCACGTCTAATTGGAAAACAAGCCCGAGATCGGATTTTACCGAAGGAAGGAATAATTCTCAGCCGTCGTTGCACCTGTCAAAGGCACAAATTAGTGCTCCGCGATAGTCATGCTCGTGCGTTAACGCTCACGGGTCTCCCTCGGATAAGTTAGCCTCAAAACATTCCCGCGGGATTGGATCAATTCCAATCAAGTTTTAATTGCACACGTTCACAACATCGGGCTGGGCGTTGGCACTCCTGCACTGCAATTTCATGAGTAAGTTCAATGTCGCGAAACGAGTCTCCGTCAGGAATCATCAAATGTGTTCTCCGCCAGACGACATTACTTTTTTCCGGTGCAGGAAACGTATACATAAAGCGCGCTGATAATAAGCCTGATTCCAGTGAACAAGAATTCCCCTTGCTTCCGCATGTCACAATCTGATAATCACATCCATATCTAGCATAAACTTGAAGGAACACAAGATTCTGGTGGTTAACACTAGTTTCACTTCACTCACGCGTGAAACGCGATGCAGGCACATTCTGATATCCACGGGGGTAAAGATATTCGCACTGTTCACGTCACTTGAGTCTAGCTTGTAATCCAATAGGAAAGGTTATCCCAACCAAAATAAAGCCTCCCGTGGCGTTAGCGTACGCCACCGAATACGAGAAACGAGATGAGAACCATCCCACCCACCTTTCTAGTGGGTAAGTCACGATGAGATATACAGCAAACACCGCCTGCGTCTAAGAATTGCTCTTGTGACCATCGAAGGCATTCTCGTCCCACCGCCGTCCCCGAACGGAGGCTTTCCACAACCTAAGGAATCGCGGCAACATCAAGTTTTACTCATCGGCGCCAAAATATCCCCCTCTCGCCCGTCTTTCAAAGACCTCCGCGTCCTTCCTCCCCAGCACACGCACGCAAGATCAACCCATTTCCACCACCTCCTTGAAGCGGTGAAATCATCGTATTTCATTTTGATTTCGTTCCAAATCTTTATTTAAATATTTTTCAGTCCCTCCCCCGCCAACGTAACCATCTAAGCATGGACCCGACAGTCGATGACAACGCGAGGAAGGAAAAGAAAATAGGCTCGGTAGGAAGGGGAGGAGTTTCCGCGGTCTGTGAATGGACATCTCGCGGACAGTGTGGACAACCAAAGTCGAGGTGAGCGTTTAGAATGGGAAACGTGTCGATATGAAAAAGTGTTGAATCATTCACAGTAGCACGACGGAAAGTGAATTCATTCACATGACCTATCGTATAAAATTTTCCAACCACTCAATCAAACATTGCCATCTGACTCAGAACATCCAGAGACTGAAATTTACATCCGGAGATTGAAAATTATGAAATAAGGAACAGAAATAAGCTTAGAGTTCTATTGGATTCAGCTATTTCTCATGAACGCAAACACTAAACACCAGTGCACCGTAAAAATAGAGCTAGCGAGGTAATGCACGACTGGGAATCAATATGGATTGCTTAATTTAATAACTAACCTCAAAATATTAGAAACCTTCCTTGGTGACGACCGCAATATAGTTCAACAGAAGAAAAATTGCTAACATTCTCTTTCAGCCATTCTTCAGAGGCTGAAATTAATTATAATTCGGCAAAATAAAGAGAGAATATAGACAAAAATTAAGAGAAATACTCAATTCGTTTTCTTTGCTCCCAGAAAGGCGGATAAACCTTGGTTAAAAAAATTCAACGACCTCCGCACACGAGTCGGTATTTTAGCTTCATTTCACCGTCCATTAATTCACGGACAGTTGGCAACACCGTTTCCAACCATTCCTACTATCTAAACCTCCCACGCCACACCCTGAAACCCTCCGCACACACACACACATACAACCCCAAAACCTTACCACAACATCCCCTCCATCTCTCTCAAGAAACTTCGGCGCGAATTAGCACTCGGGGACGGTCTCCTTTGAGGCGAAAGGGATGACTACCACTCCCTCTCGCCTCTTCTTTCCCGTCTTGTCCTCTTCCTACCCAGCTCTTCAATCCCTCCGCTCACCCTCCACCATAGCCAAAAGGCACACCGTGGGTGCTTGGCGTACAATGTATCCCGATGGGCTCATGCACCAAGTGACTCCGCCCGGCGTGCAGGTAAGTTCGAGAGAGGAGTGATCGGACGTTTGCCGCAGACCCGATCTAAAATTTTACCTTCAACGTGAGTTAGAGGTGAATTTCTAGTCTAATTAACCACACTCGAAGAATTATTTGTTCTTCGTTAATGTCCGAACAAGATCGCATTTTGATACTCAATTGGATGGCTATATCAACTTTGTGATGTCGACTGTTCATAATAGAGTGGTTCCTTGCTGAGGGAAACTGTGCAATAATATACAATATATAAATTGTAATCAATTCGTAATCAAAAATTGGTACCCAAAGTTCGAAATACAAACAACGACCTAATTTTTATGGCACAGAAGATAGATAGAAGCTAAATTGAATTTTAGTGAAATCTGAAAAGTACATGCATAACAGCAATTCCTCAAGTGGAAAACCTAGCTGTGCTTATTTCTAAAACAATCGAATATACATCTAAATACTTGAGTTTGACAAGATCCAAGAAGGCGCATACGTAACACCAAGGAGATTCACTGGCAAAACATTCACTTAAACGTATTGAGATGAGATTTTTTCAACGAGCGACGAAATTATTAAACATTTATTTGCTGTGAAATATTTATCCTCGTCTTAAACATGTTCAGAAGCTGACTTTATTCACGAGCGAAGAGCCTGCTGTGTGACTAAAGTACACTGTATACAGGTAATCGTGCACGACTAATTAAAAATATACAAAAACGTGTAATTTAATAAAATGAACGATATGGACGACGGGAAAACTTACAGCAAAGAGTAGCGTAGACTGCGCCATATCCTGGCAAAAAATAGAAATCCTAGACATACTTGGATGCCGTGCAACATCCGATAACTCTTGACACCTACTGCTCTGGGGAGAAATTGGTCGAAGAACTCGACTATTCTAAGCTCCCACCCCATCTACCTACCCTATTTTCATTCCCCACCATCTCCGCCGCTTTCCATCCAACACTGAGAATTTCTCCGTGCCCGCAGAGCGACGTCTCGAAAAAGATGGCCCATGAAGAATTTTCAACACGGGATATGAATAATGGATCCGTATGGCCAAAGGGTGGAGGGTAAGGAACGGAGAAGACGAGAGGGGTGGAAGGGCGATATGGAAAGAAAGGATTGGGAGGCGGGGGCAGGAGGGGGAGGAGAAGAAGGTCAAGAGGTAATGAAGCGAGGAGAAGACGGGGGTGTGGAGCACGGAAAGGTGTGCGTGAAGTCTTGGGCGTTTATGTGAAACAAAAGAGGGAGGAATATCGAAAACAGAAAGATGGGGAGAGTGGTCGAGGAAACAAACGAGAAACTGCACGCGGGTGATTGCGCAGAAATGCCGACGTGAGGTTATAGAGATTGTAAAAACAAACATTTTGAATTTAAATTACTCGAGAGAAATCGATTAATATGGTCGTGTCGATTCACGCTAGTGAAATTTCAGAGCCTCTTAAACCCCTGCACTTGGTAAACAATTTCAGGGAGATTTCCGCACGTGAAGTCCCATTCTTTGGCATAACGTTGGAGAGAAACATACGTAAGACTAGCTGTAGTATGTTAATTACGTGCTGTAGTGCAGAGTACCATTAAAAAGTTCTGAAATTAATTAATCATGTTTTCTCGAGCGAACATTGATTCGATCTTCGGCTTGTCTGTTCCATTAACCGATTTCTAATGAATAACATAACTTCAAACTACCAAATTACTTGTAAGTTATAACGAGACAACTTATCCGTAAAACAGTTACTCGCGAGTGCGTCGCCATGTTCGAATAATCGGTGAGGCTTAAAAATCCACGTATAGTCCAGTTTTAATTTTCTAAACAATAAATTTAAAATTGTTCTTCAAGAACTCTTCATTGGTTTTAGTAAAACTAAATGAAACAATGAATATCTAAGGTTAAAATTAAAAAAATGTAAATTAAACTTTAAAAATAGCGTTTTAACTATTGAAATAAAAATGACTTCGTACAAATACCTAATTCATAATGGGCTGAAGGCTGAAATATGATGTAAGGTATAATCTTTTTCACCATTTATCACCAGCAAGTTGCTCATGATTTCTTGACTTGAAAATTAAACTCCCATGTAAAAAACATTTACAAATGAAGTGTAAATCATTGATTAAATAAAATCTATCCTACATTACCATGACGGAATTAGAAACACAACGTGGAAGCTGACTAGGCTACAAACACTAACGAACTATTTAATACTGGTACAACTTTTTTGGCAATCATGCTATCCTTATTTAATTCAAAGTTGACGGTTGCAATTGATATTGCAGATTTGAAAAATTGTAAATAATTAGCATGAAACCCGTTCTAATGAACCCGTTTGCATTATCGGATAAGTGACGAAGTGGGAACTTACCCGCCATTGTTATATTTCACCTTGCTTCTACATAAAGATAAAGTTTTTTTTTCATAAAAACCCAATCCACTAACGCAAGTCACCATTATTTTCAAATGAAATAAAGTGCTCCCAGACGATAATTAACAGCAATATCACCATCTAATTACCTGGACTTTCTAATGAAACCAATTGAATAAAGAGAAAAGAGGGAGCGGTGAGATAAGATTTTATTTATTTACATTCAACCACTTGCACGTAACAAAACCCAGCTCAGCAATCGAGAATTTTTTAAAAAAATATGTAGAACGTGTTGAGCTCCCACAGCCAGTTGATGCTAATTATTCCAGATAAGCACTCGGAATAAAAGCATTTGAATTTTTAAGACTTCTCTTTGGCACAAAGATACAGAGGCACAAATCTACTCCGTTTGTATGTAATTAGCCCGTTCAAAATGCTTCCAGTATATTGCGTGCGTAAAAACCACTCCCGAAGGATAATTATAAGGAAATACTGGCAACAAATGAGGGATTCGAACGACCTCATGGATCCGCTGTGCTCATTCACTTTCCCTACCTTCTCTCACCATTTTCCCTCGCCCGTTCCCATCTCCAATAGCCTCTTAATGTCGAATAACTTGAGGCCGGCAAAAGCGATTGAAGAACCCAGAAGAAACAACGCCGCCGCCAACAGAAGTAGGCAATCTGTCCACTGTGTTGGCCGATCGTAGTAAAACCAGGAGAGCAATCGAGCAAGAGGAGGGTCGGACAAAAAAAAACCCGAAAGGCCGGAGCGAGAGAGAGAGAGTAAGAGAGACCGAGTCAAAAAAAAAAGAGAAACAAAATCGAAGCGATAATGAAGGAAAACCATAATAATAACCTTCATGGGAGCGACGTTTGTCTGAGCGAAGGCTTTTACGACATGGGGAGGGATTAAGGAGGAAGGGGGAGGGCAGGAGAAAAGGGTGGGAGGTGGGGAAAGAAGTGAAGAGGGATGGGAGAAATGGAAGACAAAAGGGGAAGGTTGGAGAAAGGAGGGAGAATGAAGAGGAGTAGGAGGACCGCAAGAAAAAAGACCCAGGCGATGAGGACACGAGAGGGAGAGGGAAGAAAACCGAGGATAAGAGGATGAGGACTGATTGCAGGACGTTAATTGAAGAACGGGGGGAAATAATGGAAACCTGGCTGGAGAGAATCAGGAAAGAGTCAAAGCGAGGGGTGAGAGAAAGAGGAGAAAGGAAGAGAGGACGGAATGAGAGGCGGGAATGGAGAAGGGAGTAAAAAAATGAGAGAATGGAGGAGAACGCTGAGAGAGGGAGGGGGGAAGTTTGGTTTTGGGGGGGGCACAAAAAACGGGAGCCTGACTCTGATCTCGAGACGGGAGGCTGGGAATAGTACGAATATCATTGGGGAGGAGCGCAGATGGATAAGGAGTGGGTGGGACGAGGGAGGGCGGTGGCTGGCTGGATGGATGGATGGATGTAAGGAATTGAAATAAAAGAAGAAGAAAACGAACACGACTTGGGACGGTCCCGGAGGATGGGAGGAGGAGTGAGGGAGGGAGAGGCATGAAGGAGAAGAATCGGGAGGTGGGAATTGGTGGTTCGGATTGGGAATGGGCCGCGCGGCGTATTGGTGCGTTGTAAATAAGCCATTAAGGAAAGAGTTTCAGGCCTCGGCTGTGGGGGAGAGGGCGTATTAGTGCTGGGGGGGAATGGGAGGGGGAGTGAGTTCACGGAGGGGCCCCGGAGGACCACACCGGGGGCGAAGAAGGGGCGGCCTTCGAAGTCGGGCTTGAGGGCCACCTGTTCTGCCGACAGAGGGTATTTTTTTCCCCCAGGACCTTACCCGTTTCCATGAAGGAGAGGAGAGGGAGGAGGCGGCAGATTTGGGGGATGGGTGATGACGGAAGAAGAAGCTCGTGCTGGGAGGGAGAGGGAGGAATTAAAGAATAAATCCTATGTTACAAGGAAAAGCGAGATTCCAGAAGAATTTCAACGACTGAAAACTATAATGATACCCGAATTCATTCGCGAAGAGGAAGATTGCTCCAATGTGGAGTGAAGTGTGGCGGTTCCAGTAATCACTAGCGTTAATTTTTAGATTCTAACATCCGATGGAATAAATGAACCGAAAGTAAAATGCCACCGCTGAGGTGGGGATGGTATGCTGTCGTCGGCCCCGACGAACCTAAAGGAGCTAAATGGTGTACATAATCCAAGTCGTCAATTTAAATGGAATATTTAGTTTAGTGGATTAAACCGCGCAATTTTATTCAATATTCGTTTCCTAACACAAACTAGAGGTGGAGTTAGCTACCCAACGACGAAGGCAACTAACATTTCCTAAGAAGGGAGGAAGAACGCGTGCGGCACAGGGGGCCGCAAACTCTTTATGTCACGGTATCGTGGCTCAAGTTCCCTCTGTTAGAATACGGCCGTAAGGATGGAAAAGCGTCAAGGAATCCCTGGCAAGGGAAACAATAAGCGTAAAACAGGACAACACCAAGCACTAAATCCTCCGAGATGCCTCCGAATAAACTTGAGGACGAAGTTGAAATCACCGAACTAAGATAGCAAATTCTCCGAACCGTCGTAGAGTAAACTCGAATGGCATAGGAAAGAATACTGCGGCCGGGGTGTGGTGCTAACCTAATCCAAAAAATGGGAGGAATCCAAACGGCAGTAAGTACAGAGTTTGGAACGTGGTGATTAGGGAGTGAAGAAGAAGAGCAATGTTCCGTGGGGGGGGAGGGTAGGGGTAGCGGAGGGATGACTGGTAAGCGCAAAGGCATCGGCCGAAGGGTCTTCGGGTCCTAGAAGGCCCCTTTCCGCCCCAACCGCCCCAATCCCTCCACCACGGACCCATCCTCGCCCACCACGAGGTGCCGGGAACGATTAAAGCGTTTTGTGAGCCACCGAAATTCCCAGGTCCATTAGCGCTCGGCGAGACCACACGGGACGAGTTTAACACCCTTTTATTACGTGCGGTTGTTGCAAGTCCGCAAGAAGTTGTTCCTACTAAATTGCGTGACTCGATCCCACCGAGATGCTCTCCTTCCTTTCCCTTTCTAACGTTTTCTAAAAGGATTTAACGCCGCGGAATTCAGACTTAAACTCCGGCTGACATTTGTCCGGCGCGTTCTAGGAGAGAGGGAGTTCATGAATGACATGAAATGCTGCAATATTTTTATGCAAAATTATCTACCGTCCTATAGTCGCCCGCAATCATCCCCCTACGACGCCAAACGGTTTTTATTTTATTTGCGAAATTCTTCAAGCTCTTTTG
This sequence comes from Hetaerina americana, assembly GCF_022747635.1. Lineage (NCBI taxonomy): Eukaryota > Metazoa > Arthropoda > Insecta > Odonata > Calopterygidae > Hetaerina > Hetaerina americana. The sequence goes on along the minus strand of NW_027287095.1, from coordinate 25,431,655 downwards.
ATACTTGATTTCCTTTCCTTGCACTGAAATAACGGAACGCAGGTCTGCAGAGATAAGGTATGTGTTAACTTTAAAATATGTTTTCGTGAATGTTCGTTATATAATCACAACAGTCACTTAGTATGTCAATGCATTACAATTTTACTAATAAAGTAATCTAACACTTGCGAGTTATAATGCATATATTTCGATGTTAGACTTTGGATTAATGTGATTAGAATTGATATTTAAGTAAAATAAATGATCAGGTACATATATTATCATTAAATAATCGCTCTTTATACTGAACAATAATAACAGTAACGGAAAAAGAGTTTTTGCAAATAACGTGCAGAGTTGAGCATGATGTGAAACACAAAACCCTTGAAATAAAGTAACCGAAAAAGGCATTTTGCAAATTTAACGTATGAATTATTCTTATTCCAAATTTATTTTATTAGTTGGGCGTGTATTAAAATGACTTCACGTGGTTGACGTGACTTCACACTATAAAAAACGTGAAAAATTATAACTTATAATCCTTCTGCCCCAAGATTTTGCATTCAAATCTACCACACTGCATTTTACTTAGACAATATGTTCTAATAAAAATAATAAGACGTTCAGAGATAAAGAGAGAAACTCTACTCTAACGGATCCGTTTGGCTGGACAGGAATCCGAATCGCTGACTGTGAACCTTTACTGACTACATAGGCAAAGGCGCTTAATTATGATACAAAGTTGATAAAATATAGATTTGAAATAAAAATTCTTTGTTCTCTGGATATCTGCCATGAAAGAATGAATACACACGTCTGATTGGCGATTTGATAAACAATAATGATTATTGTGCCGAAATTATTGATGAAATTTTTACCAAACTTACGCAACAAAGAACGGAAGCACACCACTAATGAAGGGAGGCCTGGGATCGGTACTAGCAAGGATTGGGATTGGAGTGGATGCTCTTCCGTTATTAATTTAAACGTTTTGAGACACTGGCAAGGACTCTTTCACGAAGAGAGCGAGCACTCCTTGAGGAATCGGGGATCTGTGTAATCATTGGGTGTTGCACACGCTGATGGATGGAGCACCACCAGTCTGTGCGTTGGTGTCTCCGGGCATTGTATAGAGTGGGTGCAGAGTGTGGGTGGCGGAAAGGGTGTGTCCTGGGTCCGCGGGGGAATATTCGGCATGACGACCTTCTCTCGAAAAGACTCGTGCGTGTGTGTGTGTGTGTGTGGTGGTTGTGGGGGGGGGGGGCGCGGTGGGAGGTGGGGAGCGAGAAGAGAAAAGGAGCGTGATATTCATGGGGTGTGTGCCGTCTGGGACACATTGCTGTTTTGGAAGGGCGTACAACAGAGCTCCGTCTCGCCCGAGACGAAGAAGAGAGGACCGGAGGATGTGAAGGATAATACCAGCGGCGCGTCCGGGTGAAGAAAAACATCCCCGAGTTTTCATTTTTTCATTGACGTATCACCGATGAGAATCTATCGGCTACGCTCCATTAAAGATTTCCATCGATCAAGTTACGGAGAAGACGATGCCCATATGCAACGCACGGCGGCCAACGAAAATCTCTCTCCCACATTTGTTCTTTTTATTTTACTCCGGGCGTATTCCCTTGGCTTGCAGAGCGGGGGACCTTACCCGTGTGTGCACCACGAGGTTTTGATACGAAGAAAAGAATACGCTTAGCATAAGTTTAACGGGTTAATGAGAGGAAGGCGTTTTGATACCCGCCAGGCGACGAAAGCTCGCACCCATATTATCACATTAAAAGAGGCGGTCTAGATTGCCTGTTATTTTTTTTGTCGTCCCTTCTGTGAGATATGAATATGAAACCATCATTCGTTCAGGAATTTTTTTGACGGCCGATTCAAAGAGCTCACCTAACCTATGAGATGAACGACCGATCCAAGGCAGTCAAAAATCGTACCTACTTGCAGACTTTTTTTCCGTTGTTATCATATTTCTAGATTGTTTCGAAGTTTAAATATTAATTATGTTTCAATCTAGTAAGTCGTCCCCGAAAGTGAATACGGGGTTGAGGAACTCCGCACGTGCATAAAAACAATGAAGATCATGACGGTTACCATGCCTTCAAATGCATTATTACCATATGGGCAATGCTTTGGATTTGATTAGTATTACGAAAAGTTTCTTCGAGCTCATAAAGTGAATTTCACGAGCTTTCACGGATGAAATAAAATGCGTCGAGTTATCTATACTTCATCGAAAAGAAGTATCTACAGCTGAAAAATCGAACGTTATGCTGATTATACCTGCACATGAAGACACAAATGTGCTAAAACTAACAGGTAGGTTTCAAGGAGGGCATGTGAACTAACTTTTGAGATTCTGGTAGAGCATATATACTTGTAGACATAAAGATGAGCGGGTGTCTGCGTTCCATGGCATTAAAAATTGTTTAGGATAACATTGTAAATAGGAATTATACCAATTTGAAAAACACTCAGGGCGAATATTGTAATTTTCCCTTCCATATGATCTTTGATTTTACCACTAAGATATTTTCATGGATCCACTTTGCTTCTCCTACTCTTATAGATTAAGAACCTAGAAAAAGCCCGTTGCAACGTTTACTGCGCACTAACGGAGACTAAATACCCCTGCACGCGACGTAATATTCTTTTTCCGAGACGTTTAATGATTACATCCAAATTCACCACGACAAGACCAAAAACGTCGAGCTTAGGAATGAACCAACTGCTGCCTTGGTGCTTAAGGGGCTACATGAATTATTCAGAAAAAAAACGATAACTCCGTGAATTTGAAGGCGGATTGGGTGTGTAAGAGGGAGAGACGCTTATTGGCGTGCGAGAAGACTACACCGAGTGCGTAAGGGAATCGTGGAACGGGGTGGCCGGAGGGGGTTTGGGAGGGACCCCCGAATCCGCTACTGGAAAACTACTCCCTTTCCGACTACCTCCTCCACCCTACCTCCCATGTTCAACCACCCACCCCGTTCTCCACCCCACACGCACCTCCCCAACCACCCTCCCAACTAACCTAGCCCTTAAAACGCTACCCTAAAGCGGCGCTCGGCATCCGGTGTCAATCGGCGCCCTGCACGGTGCTTCCCTCTGGCTCCCGAACGCTGAATCAGAGACGCATCCGAGAACCCCTTGGCCTCCCCCCATTGTCAGGGAACGCAGGGCTGGCGAGGAGGAGGGAACGGAACCCCACTCCGACTTCTTCCCCTCGTCCTTGCCCAGGAGAGCCGGGTCGCCTGCGGCCGGGATCGCGGCCGCTTACCCCGCGGGCTCCCCGCTTACGATGCGGATTCGAGTCCCGGCTAAAGAAAGGAGAGACTGGCAGGGTGTCAGCGTGGGTCAGCGCACACTGGGGTGGCGGGGCGGACGAGGGGTCCACAGCTCACGGCACGTGCGCTTCTAGTTCAGCGGCGTGAAAATTGGATGCGTCGGGGAAAGGGGGGGAAGAGGAGGAACGGGTATCTATCTACTAGACCAGCGGCCCGAAAATTAGGGAGACGCGAATAACTGCGTTCCCGTTGGTACATATATAAAATTTTTTTTTGAACTTGCCGGGCCTGAGCGCCTAAAATTTGAGACGCCGTGACCTGAAAAGTTCGCGCGCCACTGCGCTAGGTGGCACGCAAAGAATGAGCTGAGTGACACCCTGATTAACTAAGAGATCACTCCCGGAAACCTTTTTTTTGAAATCACTCGACTAGCAAAAATGACTCTTCGTTGGTCCCTGGGAATTCTTTTTAACATTCGCTAAAACATTAGACAGGAGATGTAAAGGAGGATTGAAGTGCCCGATTGAAATACCCTGGATAATAATGGATTGACCATTTCAAGAATATAGAAGGACAATTATTACAATGCTTGCATACTTTTTGCGACAAAATAGCAAGAACCTCGAAGGGCGGCCTCAAGAAAGTTTGCAGCAACTTTACTTATATCTTATTCCTCGCAACAAACGCTACGATTTGAGGTTGTCGACCGTCTCAAAGTTCGTTTCTAAATTAATAAGGACATGAAGATCAAAATGGTCAACCAACCCAGAATTCTTTCTAAGAATAAATTCCAGAGCAAAATAACAACCGTGAACAAATTTCAAATATTTAGAAATTAAATCATAAACAAGCAGGTGAACATAACGCAATGAAACATTCCACCATCCTCCGTTAGATAGGCATCACACTAATTGTTTACGACTTAGCTTTGGCCTCGTTCGCCGTGATTGAATTGATACCATTAATAATAATAATAATGATCGGGAAACAGCAAAGAATAAATGACTCAATCCAAACGGAAGACATGTCAGTAGATAAAATATCCTTCTGCAGGGGAATATCAAGCCATATTTACTTTTAATAGGTATAAAATATTATAAAAAATCGTAAGAATTTTGTTCAAAAGTGGGAATTATAACCATTTAGCAATAGATCATAGACGTCTTATGTCCCGGCATACAAACACGACAAACAAGAGACAATTTATCGTCAATGGAACTGTACGTAAATACGCTGGCAGTGTTTTCGGACTTAAGATCGTAATAAGGTGAGGACGATTATCTAATTTCACTGGGTATAAGGCTAACTGAGACCCTACGACAGGAAACAGATAAATATCGACAAGGGAAGGCCCTACTTGCTTAAGTTACACAAAATTACCCATCATTTCGGAAATTTGCTAGACTAATTGGATTTGAACGATTATCAACTCCTTCTACATGCACTAAAAACGCGCAAAATATTTACCAATGATACTTTCCCGATAACTAGATACCGATTAATAAGTTTTGCCAGAATGTTCTCATTCAGTTTAAAAAACAATACGCCTTTCAAGAGATTGGAAAGCGGACATCAACACAGATGTATGCCAAAAAAACTAGCCATGATGCAAGATATCTGACAACCCATTACACAGAAAGAGAAAAAGCTTCTACGGCGACTTATTGCTCTTGCACTCGGAGCATCTTTTAGATTTCTAGAATTTTTTCTGACCACGGTTATGCGTCTTTTCTCGCATTGGTCACTGAATGCAACAAGAGGTTTGCTGAGCGGATAAAAAAATGGGAAGATTATCAATTCAACCAAAAGTAGTCGGAATTCCCAAGTTATACATACATGTAAGGGCATCTAAAACTCGTGTCCATACAAAAAAAGTGTTAAAAAAACGTTATTACGGTGTTTCGATATTGAAATGAAATTTTCTTTCAAAAAAACTCAGGAAGAGCATTTCATATTTCTTAGATAACGTTAAAGCAAGAGGGCAGGAAATAATTAGTCCAATTATCGTGACAAGAGAAAATTATACGGCGTTCCGCGTTTGGCGATACCTATTGGATACTTTGCGAAAGATCTAGGAAGTTCAGAAATAATCCGAAGCGAGAATTTCTGGACTTTTGAGATAAAAGTAATTAGATATCTGAGAACCAAATTTTCGTTTCCCATTCAAGTGCGTGACTTCGAAATGGATGATTAAGGAAGGAAAAAATTTCCACGAGCAAATAAATCATATTTTCCCACACAAACCTAAGAGAAAAATATATGTGGCGCTAATTTCGGGTGAATGGCTAGGAAATACGAAAAGTTCAACTACTTTTAGGCATGGGAGACACCTTTACGGAGTGAAATACGAGCTATTACCAGTGTACACACTCTTCATTTGGCCAACGTGCGAAATACGAAAAGTTAAATGCCGTAGTTCTCGGTTCTCTCGGATCTAAGAGTCCGCGTGCAAAAGGAGGGGGGAAGAAAGCGTAAGACACATTTGGGTGAATATTGGGAGAGCTCTACCAATATTCAATAGGATCAGAGTGCGAAGGTAAACAACAGAAACCGTCGCTCTTCATCGAGACCTCTCAACTCTTACGGCGCCGTCCCGGGACGAGTGCTTCCTCGGCCGCCGACTCGACTCTCGGCCGAGGAAAGGCGCGACTCCGCACCGCGGGTCCGCGAATCCTCCTCGCGTTTTCATTAACGCGAGTCTCCCCGACTGTGACTCTCTCCATTTTTCGGGAACCGCTCTCGCACTATCGCCGTGTTAACTAAATTGAACTGGTGGGTATCGCTGCACTAGTCCCTTCCACGGGATGGACTTCGGAACGGGTAGAATTAGTTCGTAGGGTAAAGATTAACATTTTCCGCGTATTTATTTTTTGGTCGAGATACCGTAGAGGGCGGGAGGTGATATGGCACGCACGTTATTCCCACCTGGCGACGACGGAAAGGTGGAAAGGATCACGCACGACTTTTGTAGATTACCGCGAGTTAGGTGGCACACGGAGAGACGGAACGAAGGATTTCGTAGCTACTCGACGGCTCTCGGTATTTAATTACACCTGTTTTCGGTCCGGGGTCTGGACTAACAAGTGGTGGAAATTCTTTCGGAGTAAGCAATATCTGATGAAAATCGAAAAGAAATTTGTTATTGTGATGAGATCTAATATCCCTTCGACCATATTGTCGAATTAGTGCACAGTGAAAACGGCAAGGGGATATGCTTTCGACAAGGGCGCGACAATTGTTGCACGCGGCGAAAGGCACACATTATTTTGAACAACAATGGTGATAATATATTTGCACAACTGGGTATTCTGAATTTCTCTGTCTCCTTATTGAACGAAGTCTCTTTCGTGATGGCAATCAAGAGCGAAGGTACCCTCGTAACACTACTATCACCATAGGAATTGTTGAATCATTGACTGAGGATTAAGTTTACCATTCGTTTTTCTGTTCTCCCGCATACAATATTCTCTCAAGTTTCAAAACAGAAAATGATAAAATTCTTAAGTGTACGAGTTCATTCGTGTTAACCGACAATGATTCGATATTTTGCATGGCTTGAGATGCTAATTTTGGCACCGTATTATGCACAACTTAAGAATAAAATTAAAAAAAACATATTTAATTTTTTCAGAAATAAAAAGAATTTTGCATTTCCACAAATTCACTGAATTTGACGGAAACATTTCGGAATATTCCAGTTATTCTCCATTAAATGGCTCAAGAGATACGGAATCTGCTTTCCACCGTATGGCTGTATTTAATTGCGAAAATAGCTGCAATATTAAGATAACATAGAGGCAAAAAACAATAAGCTAGTATAAGTTCTTATTAGGAAATACTCGTAAGTCAATATGAAACAGGGATTTCGAAAAAGACTGACGGTTCAAAGAATTGAATGTGCTTGCACTCTCGTCTTCCTATATTCATCCCTGCTGTTTTTCAAATTTATATTATAAATTGCAAATATTGTAATGAATAAAATGTAAAACCTTCGTTGTTAAATCGCGAGTATTTAAGAAAGAAATATGAATGTAATACAGATATTAACTCATGCGTATAAATTGACGCATCTTGTTATTAGAAGAGAGGAAATTCGAATACTCGAGATTGGAACACTTCAATAGTACAATTGTGAAAATTAGTGAAATGAATTTACTATAATATTAACAGTTCATTTACTGGCATCGTATCGTGCACCATACAGTATCTTCCTTCACAGAACATACGTTTGTCACTGGATGACTCTTTACGTATTTCTTGTATGAAAGTTTTGAATTTTTTAAACTTTTCGTAGTCTTTGCATTTCTTTGCGCATGTAGCTCTCGAGGTATTAGAACCTTAAGATTATTAGACCGAGCTAAGATTATAACTTCCAATTGATCACTTGACTTAACTTTATCATCTTTTAGATCAAAAGTTTTTTTTAGGGTTGCAATAACTTTTAAATATCTCAACCGATATAATGAGAAATTATCTACCAAAGAAAATTTCCGCAGCATCCTGATTTTAAGGGGTATATGCGAAATAAGTTTCTATTTAATCACCTTAATAAAACTGGATTACTCGTTTGAATAACTGCGCCTACGTCTACCACACTGACGTCTTTCCTTAATGCTCTCGCAATGCATATTCGGTTACATCTTACTTCCTCAACGTATATGATTACACCAGAACCAAATAAACAGGAAGTGGTTACTGATAATAGTTGCGTTGCAAGCCGATTACTGCCGGTTAAAATAATAATGATTTATTCATTAAAAAATATGATCAGTCCTGGTACGCTATATGAGAAGTTGGCGACGCAGCACCATACGCTGAAGAGTTAATTGTGGAATCAGGAATGGAAAAATATAATCCTAAACTGACCATAATTTCATTTTTATCACCATATCTAAACGGCCCATATACCCTTAATGACATCAGCTTTGGCAGTCCACTCAAAAACAAGGCAACTTCCACAACAGTTTTTTCTCAAAAGATACCGGGTTCTCTCTCGTAGACAACTCTCCATGGGGGCTACCTTTTATACCTCACTCTCGGGACATGTAACCGCGAGAATACGGCGGCGAACGGGGGGTTTGGACTGCAGAGGATTCGGCAAAATCGACTGACCGCAAGCAAATAGGAGGGCAAAAATACCGCGGTCACCCGCCAACGAGAGCGGACAAGAACATCGACACAACACGGGGTGAGGGTTAAAATCGGACGTGGAAGAGCAATCAAGCAGTTTGTTCTCTCCCTCACCGGGTCGGATCGCGGAGGCGATATCAGGAGAGGTGCCGGGAGGGCAGTTGAGAGCCTTGGAGAGGCATAAATCGCGGCCCGCGGAGATGGCGAGGGGGGCGCACCCGCCTCCCGACCGTCTCTCCCCCCCGCCCCCGTTTCCCCCCAACGGAGTTCCCGTCGACATCCGTGAGAAAATTAGGAAAACACACAAGGGACTCGGGTCCATCGGTAAAAACAACAAGATCCACTAAGGGCGAGGAGCCGCATTAAGAACCTTTCGAACGGGAATGATTCAGGGGGCTGCAGCGAGAGACCGGCGGGAGGCGAGCGATCCACTCGCCGGGAGCGCATCTCCGGCAGGCACGGCGGTGCCCGCCGCCAGAGGAGTAGGAGCAAAGGGGGGACCAGATGAGATCGCGGGAGGGTGAATCGCAAAGGGAACGAAGAATTCCACTCACTTTCTCCGTCCTTTCAAAAAACGGTGGACGTAAACTTCGGACGCGGCTAAGTGACAGCGGGGACTCATTCGAGCAAATGCGGAAGTGGGATCACATAGAGTTCATCTACCGAATAGAAAAACGCGTTTCTCATCACGACCGCTCAGGAGGAGGAAAGAAATCCTTTTCGCTCCCCCCCCCCCACGCCTCCCCCCCAAACACCCGAGGAATGCCTTTTCTTTACAACTCCGAGAACGGAATACGACGGGGGGTCTCCCAGGCCAATCGACTTCACACTTGAATAACCTCACAGGTCGGACTGACCGAGAAATCCGTCAATTTTTTCACCAAAGGCGCCCGCCGTGGTGGTCTTCCCGGGGCGTTGGAACGAACGCGGCTCGAAATTTACCGACAAAGTGCTCAACCGGAGGTCGTGGAACACGGCGAATCCATGTAACAACGCGCTAAAAATTCTTCGATACATACATGTTATGGGCAGAGCGGAATAGAGGAAGGAACACATTTATTCACTGCCGCATTGAGAACCGAAGAATCATTTCACGGAGCTCCTTCATGAACGTGACCACATTCATCGCACGTTATACACTATGTTTTGACACTCTCGCAACAACCGTTAAGTTTCAGCTTTGACGCGAATCCGACACATCGGCTCACCGTTAAGACATTGGTAATCTCGGTTTACGAGGGGAACTTGTCCCGTGATAGCGGGTGACCGCGTAATATCAATTGACTTCGTCTGACTGAAAGCGCCGGTTTCCCGAGAAACCCGGCCGCAAACCTTTTCAACTTCCGCGGAAGCACTGATGTATTCTACGCAAACATTGACTTAATGACTACAGGGGCTAGAGTACTCACTTGTTGCCAGAACTGCGCCAGGAGGTAGATTCTTTCCTTCTTGAATAGCCAGTCCATCGACTGCATGGCCTGGATGTCCATGGCGTCGAGGGTTGGGTCGGCTGCCGCCGAAGTTCGCCTACTTGGAGCCACGGAGGATGTGGATTGGGTACTTTTAGGGGGGAATTCTCAGATCTAAGCGTCCTTTTGCAAACTCTTCCCCACCGAAAAATACAATTTCGGTTTCAAAAGAGTCGTGTTCTTCTCCGAGAGGGGGGTGGGTTTCTTATTAACACCACAGTCACAACAGTCTAGCTACTGGAGGGGACCAGAGCATGTAAACAACAGTCCAGTCGAAAAAACTCCCCAGAGGTGGAGAGAGAATTTTTCCCCGGAACCAAAACAACAGTCCGATGAAACTTTACTTGAGATCACACTGAAAAATGTTCATCGTCCCGACGAATGAGGGCTGGCTGGGACTTCTTTGGTTACGGTCCTGATATCTCTCTCCCACGACAGCTTCAAACAAAACACACGAGAACGATCGCTTATCTTCTTCTTCCTATATATGCTTGATGTGATATGAAGCCGGTGGCTTTTCCGTTTCTTGAGAGACGTTCGGGAAGTGTGAGGGGGGAATGGGATGGCTGGGAGGGGGGACGTGAACCGTGATAAGGATAACGTGATGTATAAATTTGCGTGTGTCAAACGCAAAAAACACACCGGCCGACACCGCCGGGGTATTAGGGGTGATGGGCGAAATCGGGCCGGGAACCCCGAGGAGGAGTTCCAACGTCCCCGCGGCCTTCGATGTCTCTCTCTCTTTCTCTCCGTCCGTCCCTTCGGCGGAGGAGGCGAAAAAGGTCGGTCCTCTCTCCTCCTCTCTCAGCCCGCCGCCTCTGCTTTGGAACGACCTGTCGTCCCTCTTAGAGGAGGGAGGGAGAAGAGGGAGGAGAAGAAGAAGGAGGAAGCCCTCCGCGACACATACAATCACACAGACACACACAATCTCTCTCTCACTCCTCCCAAAACCCCCTTCCCCTCCTTACACTACTCCTCGCCGTCCACCCTTTCTCCACCGCTGATACTCTAACGCGCTTCCTCGGCCGCGCAGAAGACCCCCTCCTCCTCTCTTGTACACCCCCACTGTCTCGCTATCTCCTTTTCTCTCTCTCTCTTCGGGAAGGGGGCTACAACCCCTCCTCCCCAGACTCCTCACCGCCTCCCCCGCCTCCCACACCGCCACCTCCTCCGCCTCCTCCCGCTAGCCTCTCTTCCCTCGCCAAACACTCCTCCGTCTTGCTTAGCGCTTTGGTCGCCGCGGGCCGCAACTCCCTCATCGCCGCTCATCGGCCGCGGAGAGGAAAGGGGTCGTCACGCAGATAGGCGCGCGAGGGTGGCGACGAAGGCGGAGACTCTCCCTGGGTCCTCGGCTCCTCGCGGCATTCCCCGCCGGCCCGTGCATCCGGGAACCCTTTTGACGCCCTCAACAGGGGGCGCTAGCCCAAGTGGAGGTCCCCACCTGGAAAAAGAGAGGGAGAGTATTAGTAAGGGGATCGGAAGGCATTAATTACGAATCACGGACATGTCCAAACTCTCGTGTTCGGAAGTGAAATGAACGCTGTCCATAAATGACATGAAATATGGCAATAAAAATTTGTAGTTTCCCTAAAACCATTCCTATCATCGAGAACATCCGGGAGATGAATCTTCAACTCATTTAATAGGATTCCCATTCCCAATTTTGGAGAATTTTTCACGCGTGACCAGATCACACAATCTCTTGCAAAATCAAGAAACATAAATGACTGAACTGAATGAATCGCACAGTCTTAATACTAACGGTGATAAGAATAAAATACATGAAGTTCTCGAAAATTAATAGACATTTCGAAACTCATGTGCACTTCACAACGTTAAGTACAGAATAACGATATCGCGCAATTATCACAGAAAGTAATTTACTAACAATTGGACAGTCTTGGATCAGCACAGTTCACCCCTGCGTCCCTCCAAAAACGGCGATCGAGATTTGGGATAGCGCCGCTATGACTCGGAAAGCAATGGACTTCCACTGACCCCGGAGAACTCATCGACCAAAGGGTCTCAAGTGTTTTTACTTATGCCAGACATGAACCTCACCCGTGCCCGGACACGACCAAAGAAGAAATAATAAAAAATAAAATAGAACGCATGTATCCCAAATTTTGAGACGAGCCGAAAAAATCCAAGCGATATCGCCTACCTCCCCCCGTCACCCGCGGAGTGTACGAGGAAGAAGGGGGCAAGGAGGAATTTTTCTTGAGAGGGGGTGGACGATCGCTAAACGCGGCCGGGGGATGAAGGGGTTGGAAGGAGGGTGGGGGAGTAGTCGGTGGTGGCGGAGGAGAGAGGGCGGGGCCCCCGGTGCTCTCTTCACGGTGGGTGGGTCAAACGCGGAGGGGCGTGGCCTGGAGAGCCGCGAGAGAGGGACTCTCTCACCCTCCCACCCACCCACCCCCTCCTCACACACGCCACTCTCCTCCGGTCGGGGAACATAAGGGAGAGCTCTGGCCCCCCTCCCGTCGATGTGTCGCCCCCCTTCCGCCCATATCCACCCAGTGGGCGCCTCCCCCATCCCTCTACCACCACCGCGGGTTGCCCCCTACTAACTCGCTCTCTCCCACGCCCCTACCCGGTCCAAAATCCTCCGGACGACTGAGGGGACCCCCTTCGGTCACCGGAGAAATTTGCGAGGGGAAATGCAAAAAAAAACGAAAACTTATAATAATAATGACAACGGAAATAAACTAGAAAAATGAAAATAAAGACGCGACTCCTCTCGGGTTATACCAGAATTCCTGATGGGTTCCTCAACGAACGTAAATATATTTATCGTGTCTCCGAGATGCTCAAGTGGATTGAGCGAACGCACGAAGGCCTGTTCCGAAGCTAAAAGAAACTATTTATCTCCTTGACCATCGAAGGCATAATCCCCGCACCGAATTAAATTCACATCACGAGATTGAATTCGAACTTTCTTTTTCCACTGAACTCGGCAATGACAGCAAGATAAAAAGGACAGCTTCGCGAAGAAGCGAATTCCTTGTAATAGGCGGACTCCTGAGGTGGCTGAGATATCCCCCCCCCCAGGAATGATTCAGACTAACCCCATACGAGACACTTATTGAAGGCCCTCGATCTCCAGCACCTTCGGCTTCGTGAGACGCGTCGCCCGATGCACGAACGAGTTCTTGTTTTAACCCCGTTGCCACTCACTCACATCCTGACTTTAACGAGCTACGTTCGTGAACCCCCTCCCGCAATCCGAACATCCCCCCCCCCCACCATCTCGACCCTCTTCATGCACTCGCCACACGTTTCTGTGCGAAAAAAATGCAATAACGTGTGGGGGGGAGAGAGGGGTGGGGGCATCACTCAAACTCGGATGACGTCACTCGATCACGAGATCAGTCAATCACTCACTCATCCGACTCGCTCCGTAATTGCGTCGATAATTTGGTTCCCCTTTTGCCCAAGCGAAAGAGATATAGAGGGAGAGAGAGAGCGAGCGACTGCGTTTAAGGGCGACGTGGGAGGACTTTTCGGGCGCCAAAAGGCGTGACGATTTGAATGGGCGCTACGGGGAATCCCGTCGGTTTCCCGGAACACGGGGACGGGGAGACATTTTTCCCCGGCTCCGGTCGCGATGAGTAAACATGTTTCGTCGGGTATCGGGTGTGATTTACCTATCGAACTGACAATTTATTTTTACTGTATTTTATTTTTTAACTCCTCGTGTTTTCATTTTTCCGGGTCACCGACGTGGAACCGAAAAAGAGTCGGGCGGGCGAAGTCTATTCGTCCTCCTCTACTTCTTGGTATCGAGGGAGGTTGAAACACCATTCCCGGAAGGGCGCAAAGGAGGAAAAAAAAGAAAATAAATATCTTTGACAATCCCTGACCTCGTGTCCTATTGGGCCAATGATTTGATGGTTAGGTATTTCCGAAAGGAATAAAAAGATCTCCAAAGGACTTTTCCCTGGTATTAATGACAAATCGTAACTTCCGCACGGACAGAACAACGCGAAATATATGCCGGGCGTGGAAGTCACTCTACGAAAAACGCATCAACACATACGAGGAAATGAATACTTGATTTTGAATATGTACTCCTCAAGTCATTTCAACACTCCCTACATATTTAACACTCAAGATCAAAGCACTTTTTCGCGTAACCATCCTTAACTCGTAGAACTGATTTGGAACCAATGGCATACAACGTTACCATATGCAACACAATATTTCTGAGGTGACAGGTGAAAATTTGGCCGAGTAATATCTTTCCGCTAATAATTAGGAAATAAGATATTGCCCAAGTTTACGTATTTGGAAACGGAATGTTTCGAATAAAGATGAATTGACTGCGTACCACTTTTTAAAGAATATTCCAGGTGGCCCTCAGGAGTGTCCCCGAGAGTAATGACGGTGTCAGGAAGGAATTTATTTGGTTTTCGAAAACAGGTACGAAGTTAGCGTCGAAAGGTGTGACGGAAGGGGCCCGGTGAAGCAATGCGGAGGAGTGCGACGGCTGCTGTAAACCTTTCCCGGGCGATCCCCTCCCCGTCTGTGCGGCGAAAAAACAGTGCGCTCGCCGTGGTATCACGCGCCACCTTCCGTGTGCTCACGAACAGCGGTGAAGCCACGTGGAGATCTGGCCTCACTCGTACACTTTATAAACATTAACGTGACCACGGGGATAGTCCTGGTCGTAGTAACTCTGATGAGAAGGCGACCACAACAAGGTGAAGTCCGATGTCATCCGCGGTAAAAAGAGACAAGTGTTCAGTCCAGTCGGAAAAGTTCCTCGCGGGTGTTGAAGACGATAAACAAAACTTCCGGGAATCGAAGGGGCGAACACCGGAGGTTGATGGAAGACGGTAGGGTGAGGGACGATTCTCGTGGTGTTGTCACCCACAGAAAGTCTCCCCTCGCGCAGAGGTCGACTGGAAGAATGGGTGTCAGACGCGAGCTCACTGGTCACAGGCTGAGGAACCGGATGGCGAAGCACTCGGTTCCGGAGATCACAGTTTTTTCCTCAGAGGAGGGGTACAAACAACGAGGGAGTATCCTTATAGTGTCCCGGCGGCGGCCACCTCGTGCTCTCCTCCTCGCGGTGCGGGGGGAAACAGAACAAACTCCCCCCCTTGTTCGAGAAAAAATTCTCCCCGACCGAGTCCTCGCCGCCCACTGAGGAGCGGGTGAGTGCGCCGGCGGTGGTGGTCACTCTCCACGCCGTCGCGGCGACAACGGCTCGTCAAAAAAAAAAATCACCTCCCGCGTAACAGGGGCACACAAAACACAACACGCACCGCACCGCCACCCTCTCTTTCCTCCTCCACGCACACTGTCTCTCCAGCTCGCTTCTCCCTCGGATCCCTCCCTCGTACTGACAGGGACCCGTCCGCCTGCCAAGAGCCACGGGCTGCCAACGGGAGGGGGGAAGAGGGGAAGGCCTGGAGGGGAGCGGGGATCAGAGAGGGGTCCCCCGGTGGAGGGGCGAGCTGGCGAAGGAGTCGAGGAGGGAGCTCAGTCGGGGGAGGGGACGGGAGGGGCAGAGAGGGGCGGTGGCGTAAGAAGCAGGCGAGAGACGGTGCCCCTGTACAGAGCTGCCACCATGCGGCCGCCTCGGGAAGCTCCGACTCTCGTGTCCCGACCCTCCCTACCACTCGCCCACTGCTCCCGCCCCTACCTCTCTACCCCCCCTTTCCCCGTTCCGTCCCTTGCCCATCCTCCTCCTCCGATCCGGGTACGGGGGAGGGGGAAGCACGGAGGACAGGCGCAGAGCTAAGTTTCAGGAGGGAGGAAGGGGTTTGAGGATGCTGGGAGGAGGGGCGGGGTAGGGATGAGGGGGGCAAAGGAAGGAGATGTATCGGGATGGTGTGCGCGCGCTCGGAGTTAACTCCTTCGACCACCACCACTCCCACACCCCCCACTCCAATTCCCTCGATACGCCCCCACCGCCCCCGTTCCCCGCCCCACCTAGAGAACCAACTCCCCCCCTGCAGAGCCACCCGCGATCGTAACCCTTTATCCCTCCTCGTCCGAGAGTGTAGATGCCGCTGCTTCTCCGTCGCTCCGACTAGTACGCGGGCGTGGTGGACCACACTGATCGGAGAGCCAAATTGCTGCCCCGACAAACGTCTCCGGGCGAACCTTGGTTCGGAACGCGGCGCGATTTGAATAAAGGGACACGTTTCGTCGCCTGCGACGATTGCCAATTCCGATTCCCGATAGAACCTTTCTTCGTGCTGTCTAACCATCACCTCCCGAATAGCAACTTCAGTTTTTGTTTCGACGAAATCGGACGAAGCGGGCGGACCTCTCCCTCTCTTTCTCGCCCACTTGAGCGAGTCGAGCGGGCGACCGTAAAGATCGCCCGCGTCTTACCTGAGCACGGCCGCCGCTTCGGGTGGAACCTCCGCTGCATGGAGCTGGTCGGCGAAGGGAACACGCGGTCCACCCGCGTAACTCCCACCGCCGGTCGCGAATCCGAAATTTCCCTCTCTTAGGGAATGAAAAAATTGTTTACATGTTTTAAATCACGAAGGCAATAAGCTGGGGTGAACACACACTTTTCCGAGAGGCTCTTGTTTCGGAGGCTTCGTTTAGGCTGACGCAGGCCGATCGCTGAGGTCACCGTACGCGATTTACCTTCGCGGAAACGAACTTTTCTTGCCTCCATAAGCGAAACAGGTATGCCTCGGAACTCTTGTTTCCCCATTAGCCACCAATGGTGCAACACCCAAAGATTAAACGTATTGCTCTTTGAAAATGAACAAGCAGTTCTTGGGTGAAAATACGTTCACTATTTATTGACAATTATTTAGATACTTCGCTTATGAGTGCCGTTAGTAAAATTGTGAATGGCAGTGTGTTTATAATGAATGTAATATGCTAATTTAAATGTTTACTTTTATTGAAATGATTAGATTTCTTGAGACACTCGTGAATTGAAAGAGTTGAAATAGTCTAACACTCGTAATTAAAAATGCCCTGGAACGGTTAAGAGAAAACAATAAATCAAACTTTTAGTGACTCAAAAGGCTAGATGTAACTTATAAAATTTCATGAATTTCAAAAAAAACATGAATGATAAAAACCCTGTTTGCAAGAAATCCATTTCTCTCTGTGAGTAATTTCAAATTTCGGTTGCAGTAAGTACCTCATTCGGGTGACTAAGTATTGCTAATTTAATAATTCGTCTGCTTTAGAATCAATACTTTTCGTACCCAATCCATTGAACGCCTTTCAGTGGAAAGTTAATATTTTCAGCCGTACACAAGCGACTTCAGCTGCAAATTTACAGTAGTTTTGCTCCTTCAATTCACCAAATGCATGATAAATTGTGGTTTCTAAATTATTTTTTCTATGTTATATAAAAATAGATATGTTATTAATATCGCCCATACTTAATGCATTGTTCAATCTAGGCCGATGTAGGCACGGCTATAAGCAAGTAATAAATTATGCCAAAATATGAAATACAGAAATACATGAATTATGGAATAAAGCGAAGTTAGGGGGAAACATCAAAATTACCTTACAAGAATGATGCTGGAATATTGGCAATGCCGTTCAATCTGATCTATGCTCTTCCTATCACTATAGCAGGCAAATATTTATGGTATGATATGTTTATTTTGTACGAATATTTTTCAAAAATTTATGACTGGTGTTAGTGGTACGGGTGTACGTAAAATGGCAGGGGTAGCAAACATTTCGCAGGTTGTAGAGTACAATCCTACCTTAGAGATTGGATCCTTACGTGACAGTCTGAAGGGGGATATAAAATATCCTATAGAGAGCTTCACCAGCTTGCACGTGAGCCTCCAGCGACAAGGGTTGAGAGGGCAAACCCTTTTCCCGATGCCGCCCTTTGTATTCCAGGTAAGTGTGGTCAAAAGGAAATATGGAGTGACTGAGTAGGGTTGCAAAACCCATTTGCATTACCTTATCCAACAGACACTCTTAGAGTAGCATAGTTCTTAGTGTGCTTCCATCTATAATTAAATATTTTCACTCTCCGAAACTTAATGCTACAGTGAGAAATAAAAGGCAAAATATAAAATAAATTCAACCGTAGTACTTTTTTCAGTTCTTTGGGACAACTTTTGGAAAACTTTAAGAGGCAATACAAAAGAAACTCAACCAAGACTCATTTTTTAGTTCTTTAGATGAACTTTTAGAAAGATTTTAGGAGCAATATAAAATAACTTCAGGCAATGCGTACTTTTAAGTTCTTTAGATCAACTTCTTGAGTATTACTTAATTATATTTGGCTGTTTTGGTGACTGCGTAGTTGAGTGAGTTGATTTTGAGCACATTGCTAGCGTTTTGCCCATATATTTTTTGTATATGCGATGAATAAATGTACGAAACTTTGCAGAGCTGAAGGTAAAAATACATTCAAATTGTTATGACTATATAAGAATACCTTATTTTTTATTGATATTTCAGAAGGCATTATATTATTTTAATTTGAAAACAGCCAACTTATTAAGTAACGTAGACAGGTGATGTATGTTTAGCAAATACATGTACAGAATACAATAATAATCGTCTACACTTAAAGATATGTATGTGTATAAATATGTAAACTTCAGGTGTTTCCAGGTCCTTTATCGACTAGCCCTTAAATGCGTTCTAAACGCGCTAATGCATCACAATTCTTTTAATGAATCCATTTTTTGCACTTATGTTTGTCTTCATACCTTACAAGTTTATCTTGCGCAAGTACGAGTAACTCGTATGCCAACAATACTTAAGGATATTTCGCAATGGATATGGAATAATTCTTGGGGTAAAAGGAGGTCTGAGTATCACGCACTACATGGCAGAATTATGCATTAGAACCGTTCAAATCCTTCAATGGCTAAATTGTTTTCTACTCCAATTTCCTTGATTTTTCGCAGCGTAATCCATCGATGGAGAAATTAGATTGGCTGGAGGGTCTAGTAAAACAATGCGTATAGTTGTTTAGAAAAATAATCAAAACGCTAATTATTACTTTGAAAAAGTTTCACTTGCTGAATTATTTGTTGCATGCATCAGTACATATTTTGTTGGCTATACTCGCTATAGGCTATGTCACAGTATTCTGTTGTCTGAGGCTGAGGCTAAAGAGGGTCATTGGGAGAGGAGACCATTTCATCCGCCGTCTCACTCCAAAAAAGTAAACTTATACTGCCATTATTCGTCGTTTTTCTTACCCATTCCATCTTTAAATATGAAACATGATTGTGCGATGCACATGACTAAAGAATATGATATCTTCAATATGGTTTAATGAAGATAAAAATGGGACCATGGGAATGGTTTCGCAATGCTGATATACTATATAAATGCTTACGTTGATGGAAATTAAGTCAAAATCTATATTTTTAAGAAATGGACGGACTAAACTAGCATTTTATCAACTGTATACAACATCTCTGACAACATAGAAGAAATATATTGACGAGCATATGCGCAGTAAACCTCTCCGGTAGTATGGAATAACTTGTGGACGGAAGCGATTGAAGGCAGATGCAAAAAGCCAAAGAGAAGGACGATACGACGATTGCTTAAGGACTGGTATTTTAGCCGATGACATGAAAATGGTTAAACGCAGGCAAGGCAGAAATCATGATGTCGGACCATGTAACGTCAGTAACAGTTTATTTCACCGCACGGTCAGGACAAAACATTTAAAAAGAGTGTACATCAGTGCATCATTTTGATGGTATTTTAAGGAGATCGTCGGGAGTTGTTCGTTTGATAACAGACAATAAACTGATTGCAGATTCTGATTTTCTTTAGGAATTATTAAAAAAATAAAAAAATCATAATATTTTGGTGTCCAGCATTCGAAGCGCTAAGAAATTCTAAAAGTCCCAACTTTGAACTAGGGACGATTTAAATGTTTTAAGATACTATTTGTGTTTAAATTATGCAGTTGTGCAGAGAAATTAATTCAATAGTTATGCTAAAAAGGAAAAGCTTTATTGAAAAATATGAATCAAATTATTTTTGGGGAGTGAGATACGTTAAATTACAATTAAAATAAATTTTGAAGGTAAAAGCGTCACTCTTGTCAATCACAGTTTTAAATCTTTGTAACCTCTATCCTGAAATCAAATTCAAACAGGTTGCTTTAGCCGGATTTAAGTTCACATAGGGGTTTCACCATCCAAATATTCCAGCCTAACAACTATTAGTAATGTAAATTTAATCATGGGAAAGATTTATTTAGCTAAGGAGAAATATGCTTCTAGTCAATGTCGTATGATTGCCAAGATACAAAACTTAATCACAAAGTTAAAGAAAATCATTACTTTGATTATGTACCTACAGCATAGTGAAATGATGAGCGACTTAAATTCCCTGGAGCCAAGAATTCCTTGTATTAACGACCACATTTTTATTAGCCCTATCTAAGCAGAAAATTAATATTAAATTTTGAAATCAATTATTTAATCCTTTGTAAAATTTTCTTTGTAAAAGTTGCACTCATTCGGAACGGCACCAAAAATTAAGAGAAGACCATGAGTAGTTAGTCGAACCCTCCCGTATTGACATTATAGTGAGAATATCTTCATTATTCCAATTCCCTTTTAGAAACAGGTTATAAATGACACATGGTCTAATGAACGAAGCGCCTTACAAACAAGGGAATTGCGGACCCTGATCTCGTTTTTCTCTTGGGGAGAACGCTTGGAAAGCCGAGGTTCGGTGAGCTGTGGAAAGGGAAAAGTAGTGGACGGTGTCATTTAGGAGTGGCTAGACCCAAAGTGATGAGCAAGTATTGCCTGAGGGAGGAAGGAACCAACAAGCCCTCTCCTTTCTCCAATATTTTCCTTTCCTTCAAATGCTCTTCACCTCCCTTTTTCCACACAGATGGAAAGCCTGCCTTTCCAGTACTGCCACCTACCCTCCTCCACGCGAACCACTCCTTTTGTTCTTCCTTTTTTCCTCTCTTCGCGAGAGAGATCTCCCTCTTTTGCTCTTGTTTTCTCTAGCTCACTCCCTCATTGTCCAACCTGGAGAACGCGCTGTTTGGCTGGAGGGTTTCGTGGGTGGGGGCGAGAGGAGCCGGGCGGGAGCCGAGGGTGCATAGTGCGGGGGCCGAGGGCAGGAGGGGCGGGACGCCCGCCTGAAGATTCCGAGAGCGGGGAGCGTTAACTACGTTGCGAGAGTCGGGGGAGTTTGGAGAGGAGGTTCACCCGGGAGGCGCGGCCGGTCTTACCGCCACGATCCGGCGGAGGCGACGAGGAAAACGACTCCGACGCTGAGTAGTCTGTGCCCCGGCGGGAGAGAGCCCGGTTCCTCGCGCGGCCTCATCCCTCAGGTCCCCCCGGCGTCTTCGGCAGGCTCGGCTCTTCTCAACGCTACCTCTCCTTACCGGCCCTTTGCTCTGTCTTCACCCCCCCTCCCACCTGCTCCTTATTTTCGACGTCCCCTCCCCCCACCCGTCGTCGCCGACTACCCTCCTTCCTCTTTAGAGGGAGGTTAAGCGTCACGTAAGGCTCTTCCCGCCCCCCTCTCCGCGTTCCACACCAACCCAACAGAATAAAACACCATCTTCCGCCTCCTCCGGACATACCCACCTCCACTCCCCTTTCCTCCGCTCCTCCCCGTGTGCCCTCTGACCCCCCTCTGCTCCCTCCCTTCCTGTCTCCCCTTCGGAGGTATATCCTCAGCCCCAAATCCCACACATCTTTACCCCATTTCTCCCATTAACCACCCCAACTCCTTTTCTTTACTTATCTTCCGCCAAGAGATCCCTAGCTTTTTTTTCTTACTTCGCGTGTTTTTGGATAAAAACACGCACGCACGCCGCCTGCCTTTGCTAGTTGAGGTCGCTTCCCTTTCCGCTTGGCGGATCACCACACCTAGAATCATATTCCCCTTTTTCGACTTTGGGTTTTCACGTTTCCCCTGGGGCCAAGGTAGGATTCAAACATGTCGCAACACTTAAGCTTTAAGGATTGCTGCTGTTGTGCTCCGTCACCTCCCATTCGAAGTAGTAGGAAGGGCTATAGGGAGGACTAATAGACGATTCGTTTAATGTCTCGGAGCGTTTGTGATATAGAATTGATTAAAAACACGAATATAAGTTTATTTACTATTTTCACTTGCAATTCGTTGGGTAAAAGCATCACGGAAGTATCTGCGTGATACCTATCTGTATGAATTTCAAAACATCTGTGTGAAGCGAAACATATTCCACTTGCTCTTTTATTTTTACAATACAGTGTGTATTAAAAACAGAGATTATAGCATGCCGTTAACTTGATATGACTTATTAGAAGTATCGGATTCGTATGGATGGTTTTGGTAAATTTTTATTCTCTCTTTTCGTATAACAAGTAACTAGTTTGTTAGGCGGATTTACCCTTGTTTTGAATCGATTCGTCCTCCAGAATGTATACAAGTTTGCAAGTTATTTGACAGTTTTTTAATGAATATTTTACCTTTTTCCCTTCCTCTCCCATATCCTCCCTTATCACTCACTCTTCCCACCTGGTGCTTGCACACCCTGCCACACACGATTTTAGTGGATCGCGGGGTATTATTGTCGATGCCGAAGTATCCTAAAATGGCTAAAATACGGCATATGTTGTTTGTACTGCATTAATAAAACTAATTCTCCAAAAATTTGGTAAATATCCTATAAAACAATGTTGACGTAAATTTTGTCCAGCGAATATATGTAGATAGGTCTCCTAGAAATGGGCATCACCATGGAAAGCTAAGAGAAAATTTTACAGCAGACTTTCTTCATTAAATTTTCAAATTAAAATCAATGAAACACCACTGAATAAATTGCATTATTACAGCGTTAGCGATGCCATGCTTCTTACATATCTAATGATCACTAATTCTTGAATGCATATACAATAGCGTTCTCGTGAAAAGTAAAATGAGCGCAATAGCCATGCAAACATGTAGCTAATCAAAATATCAATTTTAAAATAAGTATGTAAATTATCAATGCGTTGTAACCAATATTGGAAGGATGAAGAAATTGAGATTTAAAATTTTAAAATATCTCGACCATGCCTCATTTTCTGGTTAGATAAGATCTTAAACGAACCGTATAGAGGATGAAAATAATTATGCTAATATTTACGAGAACAACACCGGACATTTATTCACATTTATTATATTTTCAAAGTAAAATAAATTATTTTTACACGAAGAATACAATTTTTCATATTAGAATATGCACGATGCCATAAAATGAACAATGTACAATATCGTAAGGAATAATTTCAAGAATATATAACTATATTAAACGAAACCTAAACAATAACTTAGTTTAACTATAGACGCTAGGGGTAAAATTACTTGGGTAAAAAGACAGCAGTAAGGCTACTGTTGAGAAATCCTCATCGAGTTTATTCATCGCTCCACTGAATTATCAAGGGCTTTAAAAAAGTGTTACAAGATACTGTCTCCTGCGGTCTAAAGGTTTTCAAAACAACCTTGCACTGTAAATTCGCTAAATTCACATCTCTGAGCAGACGCTCATTTGAATTTCAAATGAGCAAAACATTCTCCTAAACGGCTCTTTAAATTTAAACATGTGTGGAGCATGCATAATTTTGAAAACTGCTTGAATAAGCCATTAGTCGGTTTCTCTTTCTGATAAATAAGGCAGGCAGTGGGTGTGGTAGTCGTGGAATATCGCTAATGTTAGGATAATAATGATTACATGAATGAAACAATAATTCCAATTTGATATGACACGTGGTAGTGCGAATTAAAACACTTTTGTGGATTTCTAGAAAAATATCCGAAGTGGATGTGAAAAGAGGTTCCAATTCTTCATGTCTACTGATGCATACGGTTTGAGAAGCGTTTTTGAGAATTATCATTCCCACCTGGTACTCGTTTTCTAGATTTCTCCTGATGTTCTTCCCCGCTGCATCGGGGGCAGAAACCAGACGCGTCGTAGTTCAAAATTTTTAGAATATCAGAACACGGGGTCAGTTACCCCCTTATATAATAAGTTGGCTTTTGACACGTCTCCAACTTGAGCTCGGGCATATTCTTTCATTCGGAATTGAGGCTTATTTCCAGAGCGGTAATGGCATTTATGGAGATACAAAACCCTTCATCCATTGAATATTGACATTAAAGTAGTTATTAAATTGTTGGTAACCAAAGTAAATTCGACATATTCACTTTTAAAATATATTAGTGGAATCTTACCTGAGCGAAAGTGAAGCCTCACGTCAAACTATTGGACTCAACCGGCGACACTTAAGCCTAAATTGGGAATTTATAATGTATAAGTATATGAGAGTTTCCAATATTCGTTATTTTTATAGGTCCATTTAAAAAAATAATTAAGCAGCATTGTGAGCTAAGATTTTTTACATTAACTTCGTTTCAGGATTGGGTATATATCATAGTCTGAAGGGCAATAAACGAAATGGCCTTCCTGTAATGTTCAAAACGTTGATATCGTCGCATTTGGCACACAGGATCGCAAAAAAATGGAATCCATTGATTTGGAACCTTTCTCAGACGCTTGTGAAATGCTATAGTCCAGTAGTTAGAAAAAATGGTATCCGGCTTAGTATATGGATTCTGAGACATAACACACTAGTTCTTATCAGGAGTGACATGAGGTAGCAACTCTTGGAAGCTCAGGTACAACGACAACAACATCTGCTCCGTGGGAAATTTCTTTGAGCCTAAATTAATGGTTGGATCATTATTATCTGAATCGTAGTGTACTCTAATATACTTAGATAACTGTCAAAGCCAAGTCGAATGACATCTGTTTATAACATGCTTTTGAAAATACTTACGCATGATATTCAAAATGCACAGAAAACATGGCAGAGGGCCATTTTTTTAATAAGGTGCTCTTTCAAGTAGCATTTAAATAAGCATCTTAACATTAAGGATCTTTCAAACATTGCAACACTAAAAATTATTTCCTCGGTTTGTGGTAACAAGTTTGATAATACAGAGAACTGGAATACATACATGTATCAATAAAACACTAAAATGTTTCCTGAGAGCATTCGAAAGAAGTTGAAATTTAAAAGGATTTATTGAATATCAAATTTTTGTTTTTTTCCCTTAAGTGTATCGTTTCCTGCGAGTCTCAAAGGGAGGTTTTTAGCCTCGCATTACCTCCTCGCCTGACGTACCTCACCAGAGTTTTTATGGTTCACTTTTATGCGCAACCATGTCCGCAATGAAGGACATGTAATCTCAGACACGCACACGGCGTGACTTGTCGAAAATAAATTTTAAGAGATACGCGGGAAGCTGGAAAACTTCGCATAGTTAATAGATTATATTACGCTCTTGGGTGTTTATTCAAGCAGAGGGAAGCGAAAAATATATTGCAGGAAAACACGGTGTGCAACATTCGGATATAGGGAAGTGCTCAGCGTCATCGCAGCGACGTTCCTCTCGCCTGCAAGATGTACGTATAAGAGGATGTTTGTATGGAGGAATGCGATACCACATCATTGTTTCTGAATGATTGAGAGAATCATAAAATCTCATACTTCAAGAGGGCGGGAGCAACCTTTTTAAATCAGGGAACGAACCGCTGTGGCATTCACTACTAGTCGAAATATGAGTACTTACACTGAGCCGATCACTTACATCCAATGGGATGATTTTTTAATACTTTGTCAAGCCTAAAACGACCGAAACAAATTTATTATGCTAACATTTGTACCTTAATTATACTCATACTCATATACATATACTCATTATTTGCTTACCGAAGCTTAAGTATCAGCTTCGCATTAAACATCAAGGAAATATCTTTTGAATTAGGAATGACTGGTGTTGATGGTCGTCGAGAAATCCACGGTGGCTAAAGTGGTTAAACACATCCGATCATCGAACACCTTGTGTTTGAATCGCGGTGAGGTGTTCTCCTCACGGCGAATCTCCAGACATAACTCGAGAAACTAATAATGTGCTCTATTCAGTTGTAACGACGGTGTGAAAACTCAGCTAACTAAAACATTGATACGAACACGGATCTATGAAAATAATTTGTGAAAGTAATCAAGTTGGGGAATGAATTGAGAAAATGTACAGCGGTGAGTGTTAGCGTAAATACGACGTTCCTTCGCACGCTTCGGGCATTGATGTGAGATACGGGAGCGGCAGCTGGTGTTTAAGGCTTCCATAGTTCAGTGAGTGGAAGAGACAATAGATGAGAGCTCAGAGAGTTGACTATCACGAGGAGGCAAGCGGAGGTGCTGGATGGACTAGAACCGGGAATCGAGCCGCTAGTCGGACGGGGGCAGTGCGCTCTGTGACCCCCGAAGGAGGAAATGAAACGTTCTTTAAAGCTGAAGCTTATCCACCTCCGCCATCTAACTTGCAATTACGCCTCCTGTTGGCGGAGTGTAAGGGGGAGAGGGGGAGAGGGACGGGTGTGGGAGAGAGGTTTAGCGGGAAGGGGGCGGGAGAGCACAGTGCAAGGGTTGCGAAGGAAAAAATTCGCAATGAGGGAGGGGGATAAGGAGGAGTTGAGTATGGGTTTGGGGAAGGGAGGTAGACCGCCTGTGAAAATGATTGCTTTTCCATGCATATGCGCGTGAAACTATGCGTATTCTTTTCCCTCCTTCCCTGCCACGCCTTCGACTGTTTTCACCCTTGCTTCCCTCGAAAATTCGTACTTCCTTCCTTCTTCCATCATCCACCCACCCCACCACCTCTTGACAACAAGCGATCCTCATTGATAACCTACCACGTTTCTTCTTCGCTCCTGCTTATGCCTGTTTAATGCCGTCTCCACTCTGGAAAAAAAGATATCCCACCCCCGACCCTCTAAAACTCCTTACCCCCTTCTCGGCATATCCATTCGTGAACCCCCACCGCAAGTCCCTTCAAGACCGGAAGTCGCGCGTTCCACGGTAGGCACCGCCCGCGGGAAAAACAACGGTCTCGGCGACCCATTGTACGCGCCGGGGATCCACCGCTCTGCTCCCGCGGGGACCCCATTGTTCTTTCCCCGGCGGCGGCTACCGAGTCCGCCGCGGAGTCGGATGAGGAGATGGGGCGCGCAGTCCACTCCCATGTTGCTCAGAAGTCAAGCTCGCTCGCATCGAGTGATGTTGTTAAAAAAATAAATGAAACGAGGCGGAGACGAGCGTCTTGAGGAGGTGGCAGAGTGTTTTTAACGCATCTGATTAAAGACGCTGGGTTGGGAATGGAGTCTCCCTCCTCCTTGGCCGGGATGATTTCATTTTAACGCCAAACCCTATTTTGCCCTTGAGCTTAATCGTCCTTTCATCACTTTACATATGCATTCTAACCAGATTGGCACATGTTAAAACTGCGTTATCATGGCATTCTTCTCTGATCACAATACCTTCAATATCTACCATAAACATCTTACCTCGATCAGGCATGACCTAAATGAGTTTGAAGAAGGGCAAGTGATCTTATTACGTAGCTAGTCTTCCATCGACATTGAAGAGTATACTTGAATAAAAATTAAGTTTTATTGCCGAGTGAAAATAATTGCGCAATTCATTTGAGGGAGTGCTTGAGTTACATGGAAATAAAAATGTTTATGCTCGCTGAACCGAACAATACGATATTATTAAAACCTGGCATTAATCAGGACCACAAAGCAAGATGACAACAACAATTTCACTGTCGCAGAATGCGACATATAAATGTAAGATTTCAGCTTATAGGCAAATGTAAAACCGTTCTGAACCATTTGCAGATATCTGATATGTTTTACTGCATTATTTAAATTACATCTAATACCATGGGTTAGTCTCACAGGGAGGTTCTTCTCAGTCGTGGCAAGGCCATAGATTCGAATTTTGCATTTCAGCACGTACGCACCATATTTTCATTGGCATTAAAAAAATCAAAATTAGTCTAAGAATAACTTAAGACGGCCTAAAGATATGAAATATGTCGGTGTGTAGAGTTAAGGCAATGGGGAACATGTTGGGAGATTGTACTATTCGATAGCAACACTGATGTCCAATCTGCTTATAGTATATGTACCATAGTAAAGCAACCGAATTCAAATACACTTGAAATATAACTAAATTCAATTGGCTCATACTATCATGCCACGTGTATCCATGTATGCATGTGAGATTTCTTCCATTTTATTGTTAAATGCTAATGCATCAAACCCAAGCATTGAAATAAAGTCCGGTGTCTTCAAAAATTGCGCAAAATAATGGCGGATAAACCTATGCCATATCATATTTCACGAAAATAGATTTCGACACGGAATACAGAGGCTAAACCGAGCTTATTTAGTCCTTAAGTATCGTACGTGCACAGGAATCACTGGAAAGTAGCGTAAACTGTAAATATGTGAAGTGACATGACATGTAGATGAGTAAAATTTACCATTTCTTTGTGCTTGAGCAATACAGAAAGAACAAACATTTATAATCTAATAAAATAAATAAAGAAAAGATAGTAACAATTTTCCACTAGATAAGTTCAATAGCACGACTTGGTTTCGATGAATTACATCATCTTTAGGTATCACAACACATCACGCCTGGAACTACTCAATTTGCACCTATAATCTATTCGATGTACACAATAATTTACACTTCCTTTCCTAAATTCTGGTTATTTATTCACGGAACACAGATTTAGATATCCAGTAATTTCCATAACGTGTGACTGAATATAAAGATACAGACAAATTTGTCCATGAAAGTTATAAATGGAGGGAAATTTATTAACATGATGGCGTTCAATCTAAGTCGCAAAACATTCTTTATTCATAATATTACTATTGTTCACTTTTGTGAGATAAAAGATACTTGGCATGCTACCCGTTTGATATATTTTCCAAAATTACTGAAATATGACAAAAAAATTAACGGTTTTAGCACCATTGATATCTAATGCGTTTTGAAAGTTAAACTTTAGTAAGCTATCTAGTTTTACGAAACACGAGAAAGCTTATTACCCAGGATTAATTATTCAAAAGCAAATGAAACATGTAACCACCTGGCTATTTTAATTATTACAGCAGCCCTAGTTCCTTTGGGACTGAATTTTGGATTTTAAGGTAGCAATACGAAATTGATTATAAAAAATTAATAATAATCCTTTTTTAAGTAAATGCCTTATGAAATGGATCTGAGTTATTTGATAATAATCGTAAAGATAATAAATACCTAACAATCATTACGTGATTCATTTTAATAAACAAATTATTACTAAAGTACGACTAAATAAGCCTTCTTCGTTATTTTGAATATGGTCAGTTTAAAATATACACAGAAACTCATGCAACATTATTATAAAATAATTTAATAGCTGGGAAAATTTAAAATCTAAGATCTCGTACGATCTTAATGGATAAGATATGAGTATAAATAAATATTAATGTTGATTGTTACTTAGCATATTAATAAATTTATTTCCTGGGTATGCACACACATATTATAAAAGTATAATAAGGATACTATAAGTACAATAAAAAATGTAGATTCTCTATACAAGAAAGGTTCACCTAGTATATTAAATACTGAAATGTGATGAAATAATTGACTTTGTAATTCCACACACTTTATTTAAAAACACGACCCAGGTTTCGACGTTGAACGTCATCATCAGGTGGTCCTCATAGAAGCACGTTGGCTATATGTACCTTCTGATCATAGGAGGGGGGGGGGGTTGGTCAGAGAGGTCCCTCTCCTATGATCAGAAGGTATATATAGCCAACGTGCTTCTATGAGGACCACCTGATGATGACGTTCAACGTCGAAACCTGGGTCGTGTTTTTAAATCTAGTGTGTGGAATTACAAAGTCAATTGTTTCATCACATTTCAATATGGTATGCAAATTCCACAAAGTTATGCCTGAGACAACAAAAAAAAATTATTCTAAATACTATTGATCTTTGTACATCAATGCCATTAAATTTTAGTTTCTGGCATTCTTTGATTGCAGGCAAAGATTTAGAGAAATAATGTCAGTAGAAGCACATACCTATATATTACTTTCAACATAGGACGAAGTTTTTTATATTTAAATTGGCACTAATTCCTCAAGTATCCTCAACTTTTAAAGCAATAATACCTCCGATTAATCAATACATTTTTCATCCAACTGTTTTCAATATTGTACATATTTATACCACGAATAATTAGCCATCAAGTTTTCTCAATTCATTTACTACAACTCATCCATCCTTCATGTAAAAAACGAGCGAGAGATATATTAAAAAACGTAATAATCAATGCGAATTCAGTACTCGCGAAATTCACAAATAATGAATAAAAATTCATTTTGGGGGGGGGGGAAATGTACAATGTAATTTTATTTATAAAAAAAATTTCTAATCTCTAAAGAAACTGGTTTTACTTGATTACTTCCACAATTATAACAACATTCCTGATGATGGTTGATTACCTTTCACTTTATTAAAAACTTATTAGATGTAATTAGTACAGCGTTATCTAGGAGTTCACGTGTATCTACACAAAACTACCTCTCGTGGGCGGAATGGGTCCGATAGAGCAACTGAATACGTTCGCCAACCCCTAGAACGGTCCTAAACGACCTCAGAATATGCAAAATGGGAACACTTTCAAGAATGAGCACTTACGGGACGCACGCATTTACCACAAAATTTAAGCGAGGAGCGCGCCCGGCTTTATTGAGCCGAGGGTCTGTTTTAAAATGTAGGTGCCTTAAGAGAGTTTAAAACCGTGCACGGAAACGCAACACTTTAATAAAAAAAAGGTGGCAAAATGAGAAGGGGTCGGAGGGAAAGGGGAAGGAGAGAGAGAGAGAGCGAGAGAGAAAGGGAGAGGAGGAGAAAAAAAAGGACTCTCCTCTTACTTTCACGAAGCGGCGAAGCTCATTTCAAGGGACCCTTCGGCCAGACTACAGACGGCGGGAGACGAGGCCGAAAAATGGGGGCATGGGAGTGAGCAGGGGGTAGACGGGGGGAGGCTCGAGTAGACGAGTAGAGCGTCGAGGGGAGTAGGGGGCAAAGTGTTTTGGACGGGAGTGGTGCGTAGGGAGCGGGTAGCGTGGAAGAAGAAACGGAGGAGACCCCCTGAGATGTGCTTCCTTTTTGGGTCTCTGGGACTACTTCGATTTTCGTGTGACTCCACACTGGGGCTGTCACACATCCCGTGTCCTCACGCAGTCTCTCTCTCTTCTCCGCCTCCTTCTCAACTCTCACAAACCCTCTTCCCCCCCCCCCCCGGCAACCACCACCTCCTTACTTCCCCCGTGACCCTCTTTCCACCCCTGACCCTGACCCCGAGAGAGACGAAGCCCTCCCTGTCTTGCTCCTCCGGCCAACACCCTCGTCCTTCCCTCCCTTCGACCCCTCCCCCTTCATCTCACTCCCTCTTCTTCCCAGAATAAAAACACCCTTGCACGCAGCAAACCTCTCCCACTCAAAAACAACGTTTATACGACTTCCCCACCCCACACACTTTCTCTCTCTCCTTTCCTCCCTCTACCTCCTGCCTCGCACCCTCCACCACTTCCTCTCTCACTCTCTCTCTCTCTCTCTCCCTTTTCCCTCCCACTCCTCGCCCTTTTTCGCGCCTTCCACCCCTTCCGCCCCTCCTCCTCCCCCCATCCCTCCCCCCGGTTCCCTTTCTTATCTCATTCCCCACTCCTCGTATCTCCCGCGCACCTCCCTCGCACCTCCGTCCTTAGCCGCGCAGGTGTCTGGAGCCGGAGTAATCGCTCGCAAGGACCAAAGAGGATGTTCTGCGGTGCGTTTGGTGGCTTTTGTTTATTTTTATACATTTTTTTCCAGCGAGCTTGCCACGAACTCAATTAAGTTTCACTGTTGTATTTTTCGACCCTCCGACCGTTCAAAATTGCACCCCTGGGCACGGCCAAATTCCCGGTTTCGTAACGGGCATTACTTTTCAACGATCACGGAGAGAGTGTGTCCAAGGAAATGATATGACTAAAATGATCATAAGGGTGTTGTATTGGCTAGAAGTTTTTATTACCTGGACACGCATGTACGTATGTGGAAGCCATCGCTCTCTAGTATGTGAATACATAAAAGATATTCATTTGTGAAATTATTTACCAATATTTATATGATGATGTCGTGAGCTGGGCTTCACGAAAAGTGAGCAATATGTAAATTTGTTGTATTTCTTGTTTACTATAAGAATCATGTACGAAATGCACTTATAATATAAGGAAAAGTGCTCTGAAAATATTCCTTTTGGTTCAAACTGTAAGGTTATTGAAAATAATATGACCCAGTTGTCAGTTCTCAATGAACGATTTTGTGCGCTCAATGTGGAATTCGTGATGAGGGAAATGAATATTTATTTCAACTCCGTTTTAAGTTATTATAAGATACAATTTTTCGAAGAGAAAGGCATCACACATTCTATATTGTTTTTGAATTCATGATTTTCCTAATTTGTAAAATTTGGAATGATTGAGTAGTTTAATATCACTGCAAATTACGGTATTGCAATAAATTTGATTAAAATATTCGCGTACAAAAAACTGGAAGGATGTTCTTCTAGGCATGATATAATGTAATATAGTATTCTGGGAATTTTAGGTATTTATTATTGCAATGCTTGGGTTTATAATGTGCGTGATTATGGACGGAGTTCGGTGATGGATGGAGCGTTATAGATATGGTGTGAACCTAGCCCATGTGTGATGGTAAAGGTGCGGTTGGTTATGTTAAAGTGTCATTGTATATAAGAGAATTTTGTCTCATATCTGTTCTTCTTGAGCAATGTAATAGTGACCCTTGACTAGACTTGACCGTTGCTATCAGAGCAATTGCCTGATTGCAACGAGGTTTATATAAAAATAATTATTATCTTAATATGTTGATAACCACAGCGAAAGGTTAATTTTTGCCAGAATGAAATTTATCCATAAAATTCCAAAAATATATAAAAAACTTATGAACTGTTAAGAATATTCTATATTTATTAAAAGCGCTCTCAGTAATTTAAATGACCTCACACAATAAATAATCTTCAATATTACCGAGCGTATAGCACGCCATATAAATACTAATCTTTCAAAATTTTTACTCTAAACTACATGCTGTAATGGCTACAGGAATAATCAAGCACAATTGGAAAAGTCAAACGAATTTTTCAACAATCCATTAGGAAAATCAGCTATTAAGGCATACTTTCTTCTATGTTACTTATTAAAAGTAGATTTTTAAGGTAGCTCAAAATAGTTTATCAGAGTACCTCAACCCAAGATATATTAACCCATGAGGTTTTGACTGTCCTGGTCAATGGTCCACCTGTATAACCACTAATACATTCATTTTACATCCAATAATTAGTCTCCAATCTCAATCGACTCAAAAAGCTTCATAATGTATGACGGTAAGCATATTTTTAAAAGTATTACTTGAAATAACATGGAAGAATTTCATATAAGTTGACATAAAATTTTCAGATTCTCAAGTCAGGCATTATGGAACTAAATATTTTGCCATTTTGATTATTCCATCCACAAGGTAAAACAAATCGTAGCATTTGTGGCCAAAAGGTGTACAGAAATTATCACCAAATTCGTTAAAGATTGCCGTTAAATATTCCTTCTTGTTATAATTGCCACTCACGTGTTGACTTATTTTGCATATTTAAATAATAATGATAACCTAAATGAAGCCTGTACAGCTAAGAATCTTAAATGCATTTACTTATCATTTAACAAAATCAAACAGATTTTAAACGATAAATAAAGCTTTGCCAAGTAAAACTGAGCAGACGAACTCTATTTATCCAGCAATATAATTGTTCTTGGCCAATATTAATTCTTTCTTTGGATTGGTGTAATTACATGCAATTCCCTAGTTTTCATATAACATTCGTTACCATTAATCCATGGAATATTTTCATTACTCATTTAAATTTCCTAAAAACACCCATTCTTACATGTAATTTCAAAATTCTTTTGAAGGAATTCCTCAATAATTATAAGATACACTCTATTAGGGATTTCCCAAAAATTTGAGATCTCGGGTTTATATAAGAGTAATTTTATATTGTTTTTGAATTTGAATTTACTCAAATCTATCGTTAAACCTACTCTATGAAACTGATAATTCTATTATTCTTCACGAAGGTAAAAGAGGAATTTTGAATGTACTTAAACATTTTAATCCTGCTGCGTGATTTACAGGTAGTTGTTACTGGGAATGAAATAATCATATTTCAACTTTGGATGACGCGGGAAAATTAAATATAATAAAAATAACTCATCATGCCTCTGAATGTATGGTAAATATTTCAAACTATACATTAACATTAGTTTCCTTTTAACTTCAAAAATTTTATTGCAATAGAATATTCCGTTAATAATAACGGTATTTGATTATTAGTAATGAATAATTGGGTAGTTATATGTTTAAAAATTCATATTCAACATATATAATAGCATATATGAAGAATTATTATAAAACAATTATTTATAATTTTTTTTAACTTGTTTAACATCAATAATCTCTGAATTACGCAAAATTCTAATACAATTTCGACCATTACCATAGCCTTTTATTAAAGAAAATGGACCCACGATGCTACAAATTACGAATGGGGTATAACTGTTAATTGTACGCAAGATATTTAACCGTCACCTTTAGGGTAACCAGCATGGACTAAGAGTTTACGATGCATAATATCATTGAAACTGATACACAGTAAAAATTACAAACACGTACGTAATCCTAGTATTTTTAGAAAAAAACATAAGGACTTAATTCATGCCTGGGATTTGACTACTCAAAACCCATGATAACTTAATTAGAGAAAGAAAAGGAAATTCAAATTTAAGTTCCCTAACTACTTAATAACTACACTTTTACTTCACTTCGGTATTATTTCTGTCCACTAGATCACCTTGCTGGTCGCCATTAGACAATCGGTGTTCGAGCTATAGGGTAAAGCTCGAAACACGGGTCATGTGAGCGCGCGTGCGCACACACACATACGTCACATACATTGTATATATATATATATATATATATATATATATACACACATACATACACACACACACACACAATATACACACACAGACGTGTGTGCAAATATGTATGTGTGTGTGTAATATATACATTTATTTATTTAATCTTTGGCTAAGCGTCGGCATTCTACGTAAAAATAGGTCCGTTAAAAGATGAAAATGCCCGTGTGAATGTTTCACGTTATGCATGCAAATACGCTATATCTATGGCTGCTTCAACTGTTATAATATTGTACACTTCGGTAAATGCGAATTGACGAACATATGCTAATACTCAACCCTATTCATGGATCATAGCGGAAATTTGTCCGGATAAATTCTTTTTATACCCTTAAATGTGTAAACAGAAGACTTCTCTCTATCATGTTCATTACACCTGCATTTCCCGGCTCCTTCCATTATTTTGACCCTGAATGGCATGACCAATGACCGCAAAATTCTCTTTTGCATTCTGTTAATCCCATTTGAACAAAACTTCAGTTCAAGTTAAAACAATGAAGCTATTCGCATTGCTCTGCACCTTTCTCTTTTTCTTTGTTGGTGGATTCCTTCCCTTTACTTTGAAGTCATTTTAATCCCTTATAAGACGTGAAATTTAACCTCAGGAATAACCCTATCTCGTAATCCAACTAATTGACTCGTACTTAAATACCTACTCCAAATTTTTGCCGTAGAACCTGAATTACTCTTTCCCGCTCGATTGCATTGATAACATTATCTCGCTCTCTTTGATTTTTTCTCCGTCATGTTCGAAAGATTCTCTGCCTCATAGTTTATTGCGTCCTAGTTTTCCTGTTTTTTTCTCCAGTGTCATCTTCACGAGAGGAGTCGAATTATGCCGAGACATACCTCCATTATATTTTCCTCCACCATTAGAAATCAGATTCCTTGGTTATTTCTGTCCCATGTGGATCAACAGAGAGCATTTTACGCCCGGAGCAGTGATTAAGAAAACCGCAAAACTGAGTGTTGCTAACGTGTTGAACGACGCATCAGGTTTCTACCGGTGGATGATCGGAGAGGGAGATTAGCAGGGAATGCGATGCTAACAAGAGTGTGTACTTCTCTAATTGTGAGCGAAAAAACCAAAACATACACACGTGAGATTTATGAGGGTAGCTTTCCTAGACTGGTTACATCCCTGAGGGCTTTTAATAAAATGGCGGCTTTGATTTATATTTGAGAATCTAGTCTGCTCTTCTATATTCCTTTTCATCTTGCATCGCTATTAATTAAATATAATGTTTCTCATAAATTATGCCTTGAGTTAATCACGTTTTATGTGAATAATTTGATGAATTACAACTTTTAATTTAAATTAATTGAAACCTTTTAAAATAATTAACACTTTGAATGACTCGATAAAATTCCCTTTGCTATTTGAATGAGTGTTCAATTTTACCAACTTCATCTTACAAACTATGATTGCATGAAATCTAAAATTAGAATTATTGTTTCAGTATTTCACCTCAACTTTAAAAATCTATTTTCCTTTTCGTGGCAATCAACGACCGGTTATAAATATTATGATATGAAAAATAGATACATTTGAAATAAACTCTTCGGCTTGCTTGTAAAATCTCTAACTTGAGTTCACCTCTAGTTTTCAATCGCCTTCAAAGAGAATGAGGTGTTTTAATGATTAAAAATAATGATTATAAGCTCATGAAAACTGGATGGCGGCATGAGTTCTTCTATGAAACGGAACTCATTAACCCGTCGCAAGCTGCTCCTAAAAAATTATTCCGTTTTAGTCTCAACATCATGAAAGTTCATTGGAAGAACCTACATAAAGGCACAAACAAACGTATTTTTCGATCACTACGCGAACTTGATTGAGGTGAATTGTAGGTTTAATTGTGAAGTATATAAACACAAATAAGAAAACAGTTAAATTGTTGATTGACCTATGCAAGAATACATACATTGAAAGAGATACGTACGTACTCATCTACGTGTGGTGTGTGTGCATGGGATTGGTGCAGGTAACAAGGGCCGTGCATGCTCAGGGGCATCATCTGATTTAAACCCCGGGATCTTACGACAATCAGCCCAACGAATCAATCAAGTCCTGGAGACCCGAGACCATCGCATTCAATTCCTTTCATCGCACGCATCACTATATTTTATAGCTACTCATTTTGCTCCGAATATTTTTACCAGCCGCTTAATATAACATTATTAACTTAACTTTATGATTTCAGACTTCACTTGGAAGTTGTATGCATCCATAATATCAGAGGGAACAACGTACCTCTACAAAAAATTTTATTATTTGGTACAACGCCTTTCACCATTTCATAAAATTAGAGCGAATAAATGTTGAACAGATAGATTTAAGATGCCGTTTTTTCCAAGAACGATAAGGGAACAGAATAACACTGTCCGACCCCGGTAGGGTTATATTCGGGTCAAAAATACTCTGGTGTGTTTTCACCACCTGCCACACACCCTAGCGGTGGCCTGCAGGTTACTAAAATATCAATATCACCGTGACACTGCATCACCAGGTACAATTAGGTACGCTTTAATATCAGGTTACATACTTTTGTTCCTGGCATTCTTCATATTTGATGACGATGGACGCCCCAAATTGAAAGGGAGAGGGTACTTTTCCACGGAATTTACTTCTGCCAAACCAAATAAATTCTGTGGAAAAGTAAATTCTCTCTTTCATTTGATGACTATACAAAACTTACAAGAAGTAAAGCCTGGCCCCGTAAGGTTTACATAGCTGCACCAGATGTTGAAATGTTGTGCTAAAATTGGCAGAAAACCTACTAATTCTTCTTCAGCTTTACCTACCGATTTAAATGTCTTCTTCAGGTGCAATGGTTTCCGACTTTTTTGATTTCAGTATTCAAGGAATGTTACGGTCTTCATAAAAAGACGAGCATTAAAATGGCACTCGGAGACGGCAAGTAATGAGAAAGGAGAACAGAAGTCGAGAAGATAGTGAATAAAGGTAATTTATAGACGGCATATCCAATGTAAAATAACCATTTGTACATCTTTGGGAATACGCTAGTCATTCGACCTGTGAATAAGGATACATTAAAAGCAATCCATTACATTTTTTGCGTGAATTTATCAATGCTAAGCCAGAGGGGACAATTACGCTTCTCTTCCTTATTTTTATTTCAAAATACTTAAGTCAGGGTGAGTGGCCGAGTACAGAAAAAGAAAGTTTCTGGTATATACCTGGTAACGTCTTTAACAAATAGTGTTACTTGAAGAATGCGGTGTCTTATAGTGTATCTTAGATTATAAACTCGCAAAAACCCTTCTCAGAGGCTTGAATTTCATGAAAAAGGTTACCAAAACCTACATTTTAATTTATCCGTAATACAATGTAGCAAATGAATCGTAAGAATCTTTTAAAAAGTGCCATTTAATGAAGATATTCAACATAATGAAGTTCAAGGTGAATAATGTTTCCTGCCATGTTAATACAAAATTCTTTCGTAGTGACAGGTGGCATCATCATTTTTTTCTAACACTATTACCCTGTTTGGGATCGATTCACTCTACATAATTTCGCAATGAAATTTGGCCATTTGCGAAACGGAAGTTTCGATTGTCACAACTCATTTTACCGTAGTAAAATAAAACATTAAAGATGACATGATACAATTGCATGAAAGGTGTACCCATTAAGTGATAACATAACACTTTGTCACTGAAAACCGAAAACAGTGGTTAACATTGAGGAGCTAATCTGCCAATGAAGTTTTTGGAAATCCTAGTTACTTAGTGAGTGAAAATGTATAGTAGATAAAAATAGTAGAAGTATATTCAAACTCAAATAAATTTGTAACTCCTATTTATCATAGCCATCCATCATCATTCATTGATCTTGGAAAAATTGATGGACTTTTAAAATCTACGTCATCGGTATCTATTGATGGGAAGATTAATGACTCAGAATCAAGGTTTTGAGAAATTCAAAAAAGTCATGAAAAGTGGACGCAGGAGTTAATTAAGAGTCAATAGGATGTTCAAGGCGATGCTAGGGAATTATGTTGATTAGGCGTGTTAGAGGGAGGAAATGATTAGGCGTGTAGGACGGAATGAAGAAATGTAGTTAAAAAGTAAAATAAAGGGTTTATTGCAACATGTGGTATCAGTATATTTAGTGTCACATTTATTTTTATTTATTTATTTATGTACCCTGCAAGCCACCACTATTGTGTGTGGCAGGGGGTGAATCTAACGATTATCATAACCGTGACTTTATTTTCCTTGTAATCAATTCAAAGGGGAAACGGAGGAGAAATATGTCCGTGCTACACAAAATATACAGCTCATGCAACACACGCAGGATGTAAAAATAAGACGGCAAACACAAATCATGACATTTAGAAAGGACACATTTTTCCCGGCATGATTGAGGGTCTCTCGGCGGCAATGACCAGAGCCGAGAGGACTTTTCTCCAATGAAGAGACGCGGAGGCGCACTCGCGAGCTTTGAGGTGCGAACAATGCCTCGCATTTCACGGGACAAAAAGCACTAGGACAAATATTTTCGTCCACACCGATAATAATAATGAGAGGGCAAACCTCTCGCACGGGTTTTAGAACCTTAACAAGCTGTTTCGCACAAAGTGGTCGGACGCGCGCGCGAACGCGGGGCTGCGGCGAGTGTGGCCAGGACTACTGACTTGGAAGACTAGATGATGGCAACATCCAAAAAAAAAGGAGAAAATGGCTTTTGCGCGAGAGAACCCCCCTTCATATGAATGATTAATACGAGTTTGTTGTTGTCGTCGTAGTCCTTGCCGGTGCCGTGGCTCTTCTCCCTCCATCCATCCCACCCTCTCTCTCTCTCTTAGAGCTGAAATTCCAGTCGAGTGGTCGAGGTGTAGTTAGCTTTAACACGGCAACGGAGACTCCACAAGTGGGCGCAGGGAGGCGCTCTTGTCGGCGGCATACTGTCGGTGTGTGTGTGTGTGTCTGTGCTCATGTGCGGCACCTGGCAAACAAGGGTTTGGGGGGTGGGGAGAGAGACAGTGAGGGAGAGAGAGAGAGATAGAGAGAAGGATCGGGTGGGGAGGAGAGAGGAAGAGTGAAACAAGGGGAGGATGAGGGAGCGGATCGGAGGGGAGGATAGGCGGCGGGAGGAGGGAGCGAGGCGGGAGAGCGCCGGGAGTAGAACCGGAATGAAAACTCAACAGACATTCGGATAGAGGGAGAGCTCGCGTGTTGCCATTGTGATCTTGTTCACTCTCTCGTGGTAACAGGTGGCGGGGATACCCCTAATGGGACCAAGTTTGGAGGAGGCGGCGTCGACGACGGCGGCGGTGTCGGGGTGTTGGTGGTGGAGGCGACCCACCCCGCATTCCACGGGAAAGCCTCCTCCTCCCCCGACAACTAGCTCTCCACGCAGCGCGAGGAGCGGCGGTGGAAGAGGGAGGGGGGGAAAGGAGACCCGGTTGTGGGGGGGTCACGTGAAACGCGGGCGGGAGGGTTCGGAGGCATGAATCCCTTCATAAACTCACTGCATCTTCCTATAGGAGGATCCAGTCCCAGGACGTGCATATTAGAGAAGTACCCCGAGGATCCTTGCCCTCTTATCCCTACCGGAATTCTCCACCACCACTCCCCGCTGCCCCTCCCTCCCTTTGTCACACATTCCCTGGTATGTTAGTCAGGTCGCGAGTAAGCATTCTATTTGAGGTATAAAATTATCTTTCGCTGGTTAAAATCCTCGTATTATTTTCCTCATACTAGTGGAGTTTGATTGCCAAAGATCAAAACAATTTTTATATTTTTGAGTTGTTTA
Organism: Hetaerina americana; assembly: GCF_022747635.1. Classification (NCBI taxonomy): domain Eukaryota; kingdom Metazoa; phylum Arthropoda; class Insecta; order Odonata; family Calopterygidae; genus Hetaerina; species Hetaerina americana. The sequence continues at coordinate 25,391,068 of NW_027287095.1, read as the reverse complement.
CATTCATTTGGTCTCTGTGGTGGTAAATGATTCTGAAAAATTTGATGGAAATGTTTGAATCCACGCTAACGGACTATGGACGATAGCATAACCAGTCAAAATCCATTCTCAATCTTATTCTGTAAATCTTCTTTTACTTTCTTTTCATTGTGTTCAGGAGGATTTTGTGCCCTTTCGTGTTCAAAGGAGCTTTTTTTTGCATTTCTTCAAGATACTTCATTATTTGCCTGATATTTGTAAGACTTCTTAACTAGCGGTTCGATTTTTATAGTCAATTGCCATTGTGTTCATCTGTATAATTTTCAGGTACTTCAGTGTTCTCCATTAATAACGACTATCGTACTCACTTCATTGGAAGAGAAGTGAACTCCCGATGCGTGTTAGGTTTTCTTGCTACCAGTGGTGTGCTGCTGTTAATAGACTCTTCTTCTGGTGGATCTCCTCTTTTGACCCGAATGCCCAAGACTACCCTCTCAATATAAATTGTATGGGTCTTTCATTACAAACATCTAATTTTCTAGGTAAAAGTTTCTACGTTTCTCAGCCGTACATACAGAATTTAGGATAGTTTTTGATGCCCTAGTATTAGGTTAACTTTATTCTCTTCTCTTTTTCCACACTTATTGTTTTAATTTAATCTGAACCTTCCTTTATCCTAAAATTCCCCCTTAAGATGTAATATTTCCAGGCCAAAATCACATTAATTATTCCTGATAATGCCAATATAAGAGTCATCGTAGATAGCACAATGTTGAAAAGTATTACTTATTGCTACACGAAACATGGTTAACGAGAGATAAAATTGTTTGAGAGGAATTCCAAAATTACCTCGGGGTCGAAATATTTGTATTCGCAATATTTAATTTATCTTCCTAGGGAAAAAATTTGGTCCGGACTGAAAAGGAACCGATATGTTATTGTCTTTTCCAATTCTCTCAAAAAACGGCGTCAGTTATGTTTAATTAAAAAATGGAAATTTTACAGAAAATAAAATAGAATAAATTATTATAAGTATTAAATTTTATTTTGTGGAAAATTTTCAATTTTTAATTAATAATAATATTCAATCATGTCACGCCTGAAACGTCTATTTTTATTTTTAATCAGTTATGCTGTTTTGGTGAATCATTGCGTGAGATTAAATATATGATTGAAGAATAATATATACATTTTTATTTTATAGACGCATTCTCTTCGCAAACGGAGCAAATAAAAAAGAGTGGGTTCTCCACAGGTAGATGCAGGGGTGCGAGAACAGTATTTTCTACAAATTGAAGGTTAATACAACAAAAATAAGATGACAAAACTAATTTTGGGAAAGCAAAACATTTTTTCCACCACCAAATATTTCCAAACGAGTTTGAAGGAAGAAAACCATACTAATAATAATAATCTAATTAAATTTCCGAATCTTATAAATGATGATTAAATAATGAAGATAGTGCATCTTTGAACTTGTCGAGAATGAAACCTGCCCAAAGAGAAATTTTTCTTATTTCCAACGACAGTCTTACCAAATAAGTTGCGATGTTCGTATTTTCGCAATCTTGCGCTCAATGCATTAAATCACACATAGAAAGTTATGTAGTTTGAACAGTCAATGTTGATTCCACATTAATGTGCAATGATTATTTCATTATTTTAGCCGGCCGGCTTACATCTACCCATTCCACTCATTCACCCCTAGATCTCCTCAGGGAGATATTGCACACTCGCTCTGACACGTACTTACTTTAACGGGAGTGGAGGGAAGGGACTCGGTGCCTAAAATCAGTCGACCTTAAACGGAACGCGACGAGGTACAATCACAACGCTTTAGCCGCCTTCTCCCAGAGGGCTTAGAGCAGCACTACAGTTTACCCCCCTGAATGCAAACAAATCTGGTCGACGCGGTGCTAGCAGCTTCAGAAAGTCCTCCACGGGGACTGCTCTCAGAACCTCAGCGTTTAAACTTGTATTCTAACTGTGACTTCCCATTCCCAAGCTTTGTTCAAGTTACTAACAAGTGACGGACACAAAAATACCTTCATAGTGATAGTAATTATTCACCTTATTATTTGATTGCAGCAGCATATAATAGTATATCTCATTTTATTGACTGAGATGCTGTCTAAAATAAAAATGCACTACTAAAGAACGGGCGCAGGTGATATATGAGGAGGCATATTTCATAATAATATTAATATTTAAGTGAAGGAAGATTTTCTATAAAAATATTCCAAATTAACTAAACACTGGGTTTAATTTGTAAGAGATAAAAAGACCATAAAAAATTTGGTTGGCACGAACGCAGAGAGATTTGAAATAAGATGAGATCCTAATCCCGTATTTTAGGTTTCTTGTGAGGTAAGTTAATGATTTAACTTATGAATTAAAAAGGAATAAAAACTGCTTTGACTTTAGAAAGATATCCTTCGTTATAATGGTCCATTATTTTTCATATTTAAAATCGAGTCTCTGACGTGTTTTGCATCCATATTTTCGAAAGCCTTGCTAAAAGGTTTTCTCTTTGTGGGCTCAAAATGTACTTAGCTATTCCGAGTTTATGTTTGAATATAAATAGTAAGAGTGACAACAAGTTAGAAAGTGTAATGGTCTAGAGAAAAGGTATTATTTTATCGCCAGGATTGCCTGGTAGCTCGTGGTTACTTGTATCCTGATAAGGTACTCCTGACTTGTAATTTTGTCATCAGGCTTCCCTGGGACCGAACAACTAGATTGGCCTGGTCGAGACGGGAATCGAACATTGGGTTAACGGACGGGTGTATTACCCAACTTAACAACTCTGCGAAAATGTAAAATATTTCTTTTTTGAAACACTTAAAATATTTTTTTCGGCGGATTAAATTTCCCTTACGTAACAACTTATACAAGAGTTAAAATTTTCAAGCTCATAAAATTCCTAGACTCCTACACCTTATCAAATTTGAATAAAAAAAAATTGGGATTTTCATGGTTCCGGAGGTTACAATATATCTGTTATTTACCTCTTCGCGACTATATTTTCAAGTAAATCGCGATCGTAGCAAGAATCTATTTTCAGAACCTTTCTTTTCACACCCGGAGGAGGAAAAAATGGACGGTACTGTCGTGGTACAAATCTATTCCTCCCTGCCGTCGCCCCTGGCGTGTCGAATAATGTCCGAGGAACAGTTCTCGGGCCCACATCCGCGGACATGTTTGAGTGACTCACTGCTTAGTGTGTCATTTAACCTCCTTAGGACGTGTCCACCTACATACACAAAGAGTACCCAATGAGAGATAAGTCAAGACCTAACGTCACACGGAGAGGAAGCTCGGAAAGTAATTTCCTTGGGAACCATCTCGGTTCAGAGGCTTTAAATTGTGTTTGCCTAGAGAGGAGAAGCGTCCCAAAGAAAGCAGAATACAAATTGCACCTGAAATGCACAGTGCGCTTCAAAGACTCGTCCATTTGGCTATGCCTCCTGCGAGACACCACGAGTGGAAAGAAATGCGGGAGTTCACACGTTCGCGAAGGCAAGTGAGTGTGTCTTTGACGCACTTACACAGCTCTTCGTGAGTTTACACCGACGAGGGACAGGAAGGAATGAAAGGCAGAATGCGGGGGAAGAGGAGGAGAGAGACTGAAGGATGGAGAGAAAAATCTGCAACTCCTCCTCTTCTTTTCTGGACTCCTCCCCTGACCGATCCAAATTAAAACTTTACGCGAACCTAAACACCTCATCAATCTTGGTCTCGGGATCAAGCCACGCCCATCATACGAACAATCGAATTAACCGAATGGAACAAAGGAGAGTGGGGAGGGAGGAAAAAAACGATACGGGGGATGTCTGAAAAAGGGAGGTAAGGAGGTTTATGATTGAGGGGATGAGATTGGTGCGCGGAAGGAGAATGGTTGACATGAAGTGCGGGGGTGTGTTTAGTGACCAGACGAAGCTGCCACATGCCAAGCAGAAAGTTACGGTATTGAAATTTTTTCAGTGCCACAGATTCCTTTGAAAACGTGGTCATAATGTTTCTCATAAACTTTTCTCGGGATAACAATATTTTTGGGAGTAACCCTTGAGAAACATTAGAGAAAATATAAATCGTGAGATATGAAACGAATCTGATGTTAATATTTCTTCGTTCCCGTACTTTAACCGCAATAAACATCTACCAACGTAAATTTTTCAATTTATTACATCTACGTTGTTAATAAATTATAACAAGAAAATTTTAGTTTTTGCGATGAATATCTCACGGATTTTGAGTAAAATAAAGTACAAATAAAAGGGGAAAAGTGGGTTCCTTGTCTAGCGAACTGGCTTTCGAAGCCGAGGACCAGGGCTAAAGTCCTGATGGTGAGGAATTTTGTGAAATTTTTCTTAATCTTCGGATTCCACGTGGTTAGAGAGCACTTACTCACTCCGACGTTTGGAAACTTTAAACTGAGGATCCCTTGGCGTCCTCCGTTAAGAATACTATAGATTAACGACGACTTTGCACATCTCTCCACTACGCAAAGGACATGATTTCCAGTCTTCCTTCTTTCTATAAATCTTAGTTTGCTCCTTAATGAACTACATTTCTCGGATGGCTCAAATAACCGACTCAGTAAGTTACCTCTTTTGGAACTATTTCTAGTAAATAATAGATTTTTGTGGCTGAAAGTACAGTATGTTAAGGCTCGTTTTACATTCGGCCAGGTTTCGGGTTTTACATTTCAGTAAATACATTTATTGGGCATTAAAGTATTTCGCTCCCTCGCAGTCAATTCGTTCGAAAACCATGCCATATATAAATTTTCAAACAAATTATTCTAAAAATAAGTAATGAGCTTTCAATTAGTTAACATCTACTGAACGAACAGTCATTCCTTCAAGCCAGTTTCTTCTGAGGAGGCTTAGCTTAACTCGTCATAATATATCCGAGTTTCCGATCGACTGACAACCTTCTCTCAAGGAGACTTATCCAACATTAAGGATATTTATTAGGCCTGGAACATTCTTTGGCTTTACTTCACAGCAACGTATTTCTCTTACAATTATGACTTATTATTTACCTCTTGTATAACCGAAAAATCAATTACTAACCAGCATTGAACTTCGCTTTACTTTCCGTCGATTGAAATTATAATGCGTGGATTCCGTAGATATCACTGCTATTTCATGTCCCTGATTTTTAATGAATTGCAAAAATATAACTATTATTTTTAATAACGGAAGACACGAAATTCCAGTTCCTACTGATATTTGCAGGCATGACATATCACCTATAATTGACAATTCATCTATTTCACATTCTTTCTCTCAATGAACTGAAATGCCAGCTCATGATGTGCTTCTTTTGCAAACGGCGTCAGCTCTACTGGCATTTTTAGAAGTTCAGCATCGGCAACCACGCTGGACGCTGCCCCCGGCGAGTTATTTCAATTCTCATTCAAATTAGACATGTCAATCCAGCAAGGGTATAAGCGATATCAATAAGCGTATGACAGATACGAAATTGCGACCACATGGCTCCTTGTCGTTTACGAGTAGGTGGTCGTCCCGTTGTGAGCCGTAAGTGGAAAGGGAGGGATGCTGCATGCCACGCGACCCACCAGAATAGATTAGGTTTGGAGGACAGGAGAACAATGGAATATAAATATAGAACACACTGAAGTCAAGGAATTTTCGGGGACATTGTATCTGAGCGAGAAATAAGGTTATCGAAGATTGAGTGATTTAGGGAGGTGAAATTTAAATTTCCTCCGAAGACGATGTTGCTTACATTAGATTTACCTTTTGCATTCCAATACATTTTCTTTCGGTGAACCATTTGAATATGCTTAGTCAGAGGCTTCAGCAATTTTTCCATCGACCCAATGGTGGCTCTAGTTTCTGTAGCTTCGATCGTGACACCCAAAGATGTACTATACCAATATGTTATAATTTACCAATTCTGCAAAGCAAATTTATTTCACGACAAAATCTTCCGAGTGAGTTTTGAATTTTTCGTTTAACATAAAAGTATATCTTGGGAGAAGATACTTTTCTAAATGTTAGCTGACTCAAAAAGTTGTGATTTGAGGAAACGTTTACGCTATCCGCTTTTATTCGAGTGGTTACAATACATATGAAAATGATAATATATTCGCAGCGATCAGCGCAATTCAATAACTGGGAAATGAGTTTAGATATGTACAATTTTCACATTCTATGCAAAATTCGAAGTAAATATCTAAATAATATATCAGTTACAACGTGAATTGCCAAAATTCAGTTAATGCGAAAACATTTAACTCATCAACTATTCACTTTTTTTAAAAAACAGACGAAAACATTTCCAATGCATAATTTACGCTGCGATTTTGAAATTTTGATCTGCGGATTCACGTACACTTAATTTCAGATTGATCGTCTTGAAAAGGAGTTTCCTCTTGTGAACAGGAACAGACGCGATGATGGGAATAAATGATCACGAACCACGCCAGTGATTTTAATCTTGGAGGGGTTTCTCTTCAGCTTTTTTATTTCAGGAAAAAGAGTTCAGCGATCGCAATGACTTTGAAAAAAATGAACTAACAGCTTTAGCAACTGATGAGAAACGACAAAGCTGCCCGGCCATGACCAATTTCATATTTATTCCTAATTTCAGTCTCGCTGAATTTGAGAACGCCAGCTATATAACTTGAATACATACACAGCGGAAAGATTCAGATGTATTTTTATTTGCATTCGCTGAGTATATCAAGAAATGAGTTAGACTCATTTTTAATTTCAAAGGGGTATCAAAATAATAGGTCTCCACTAGAAATTTTCTCACCTTAAGTATATTGTTGGGAAGGAGGAAAGGCGATGGAAGGAAATTTAGCATAAACAAAACTAGACTGGAAATATTTACAAAAAATCTAATTTCCATTCATCCTCTCCCTTTCGTCTCAGTGTTTTTCTTGTTAGCTTTTTAACGCTATGATTATGGAAGTAATGCATTTTAGCATATATGCACTTGAACAGCGTCATTTATTTCGAATCATTACTTTCCGCTAAATTAAAAAGTTGTAAATAAATGCTGGGTTTTGGGATAAAAGTCAACCTCATTATTTGGGCTGGATTTTTATGAAAAATAATTCAGTATCAGCAAGATCCAAGGGACATGCCTATTGTGAAATTCTTCTGTACGGACTAACATATGAGTATGAGAATATTGAGTTGCACATTAAATCAAGTGGTAGAACAAAGTTGAAATATATCAAACCACGGATATTAATTATTCAAGAGAATCAAGCAGACAATTATATAACCACGTATGAGATTGTTTACAATTGCATAGCAGTGAGTTGTGCTAAATCGCGTTATAAAAAACTGAGAAAGTGCTACGATCAATGTCCTAGACGACCCTTAGCATGTGCAGCTTGTTAATGGTGAATTTAGCAATAAATCACGACGGATTACCTTGCTCTTGAGTTAGTCTCTGAGAAACCAGCGGAATAATGCTTCAAGACAGAAGTAAAAAATTGCCAAAAGAAACTAATTTGGATTTATATCAACTTCAATTCCACTATAGCATGAAAATTATGGCATCAGAAATGGACAAAGTGACAATAAAATAAGGGAAACATCCTCCTCAAAACGACCTTAAATTTCAACCTTTAAGGGCACGGTTCACCTTTACTCACCCTACATATACATTCCGGCAGGCTTCGTTTCGGACCTCGAGGGGGCAAAAAACAAAAAAAAAACCGAGGGAAAAAATAGCGGGAAAGGGAGAAGGATGAATGCGGGAGGAGACTTCGGGGAGAAGGAAGGGGTAGAGGAATCTTAGAGCCGGACATTAAGCGGGGAATTAATAAAATGGAGTTTAGGCTGATAGCGGGAGAGGTTGGACGCTGGGTGGGAGGGAGAGGTGAAGGAAGGGATCGGAGGTTGAGGCTCTCCCGCCCGCGGTACCGTCGAAGGGGGGGACGGGGCAACGAGCGGGAGGGGCCCGAGGAGGAGGGTAGGGTTGCCCGTGGGATCGGTTGCTTGAGAGGCCGCGCGCGGTGGGATTTTCGGAAAAGTGAGATGGGTGGGCGGGGTGGCCAGTAGGGTGGTGGGTGGGGCTGGGAGACCCGTAGGTGTGCGGGTGGTGGGGGGGGAGGAAAGGGAGTGGGAGAGAGGCGCGGGGATCGGACGCGGAGGGAGGGCGGTGTGGTGCGGTGTGGGGGGGGGAAGGAGTGGTGGATAAAAAGGAGAAACTGCTTTGCATTGAGATTTATGTCGTAGTTCGTAACGGATGGCCCGACGTCACTCAAATATTCCCCACATCCACCGCCTGTTCGCGTGAGTTATTTATGCGTCAGACGCTGTAAATAGCGGCTGCAGAGGTGGACCTCACAGCCCAAAAACCCGCCCACCCACTTCTTTCCTCCCCGTTCCTTCCTTCTCCCGCTCCCCACCTTTCCCTCCCCCCACTCAAACCGCATCATATCCACCGTTTACCTCAGTCCTCTTCACATATACTTCTCATTCCACCTTCCGCCCCTTCCTTCTCTTTCCGCAGCGCGCCGTCCACCCCTTCCCCCCCGCTCCAACCTCGGGCTTCGCCTCCTGTTACATTACACCCATCCCCTCCGACACCGTCTCATTACCACCTCGTGGACCCTCTGACCCTCCCTCCCGCCATCCGCGGACGTCTTTTCGATTCCATCTCCAGCATTCCGCTCCTCCTATTCACACTCCGTCTTCCATGCTGCCTTCCGATTCTTCGGAGTTTGATCTCCCCGCCATGGAAGCACGGGTCTGGCATTCCTGGTCCCAGCACGCGATTGTCCAGCACGTATTTTAATTTGCCAGGATATTCTACCATCGGGTGCTAATTTTTTCGCCCCACTGCAGATGGATAGCCATTTACGATATCCTCTCTATTGACGCCACAAGGACAGGCACAGTAGCCAAGGAAAGCTCACGGTTCGGTAACTTCACTTGGACACAGTGCAATACACTAAAGTACAGTAAAATACGTGCATTGACATATGTACATATGTACAGTACAGTTCAGTAAATACGTACAATAAAGGATTTGATTTTCGGCTTGTTCTGCTACATAGGTCGAAGCCTCTTTTTATGAATCCACTTCCCTAAATTTTAGAAGCTGGCTAGTCTACTTCAATGGAGGATTAAATCATCTAAAATAAGGTTCTTCGGTTGAAGTACCGTTTCGGGAATGATTGTTACAGTGGGTTTCGGCTTCTAGATGGTCTCACGACCAAATACAAATAGTCTCATCTAGATACTCATCTGCATATGGACCTAAGGTAGTGTTTGACAGATAAAAGCGATGCTCTTTAATTATCAGGCGAAAGATCCATCAACTACTACTACTTCAACGGTTACTATTATTACATATTTATTTTTACCAGGATTTTGTTCGTCGGGTTCACTACATTCAGGGCATATTTTTATTGTAGATAAAAAATTATAAATTACAAAATTAAAAACGGCGATAAAAGTCTTAATACAGGTAATAGATATCTATATTACCTAAGTTGGACTGATTATCGAGAAACAAGATAGAGCTTGACAAAATATCATTGTCTAGGATAGCAGTCTGCTCTCGCGATCAATCTCAATTCTTTTGGGCTGATGAGAAATGGAATCCTTTCCTTACTTCACCCTTTCAGCCATGGGAAGTTAAAAAATTCTCAAATATTCTCTCATCATCTGAAGTTAGTAGTCTCTAGGGCGATCATCTGCAGTAGTAATTCTTTTTTAGGATTCTTTTCTTTTTCAAGATTTAACTCAGTATTGATTTTCTAATGAATTACATTCTTAACTAATTTCTAACCTCTCCTTCGTGTGACCATCATATGAAATCCAAAGCAGTATTTTGTGCTCATGAATGCAACTTTCCTTTGTGATAGCTTCTCCGATTTTTTTCTAGTTGAATTTTAATTGGCAGAACTTGTTATAAGCTTTACTATTATTGTCTTCCAATTACTTCAGTAGCACTATTTCCTTGAGATCTTATCTCAATACCATTTCTATCTATGCCTCCTACTAGTGGACAAAGGTGTACGCAGACTTACAAGCTGGGGTCTTAAGGATTATTCCAAAAGAAAGAGTTGTTTCTATACATTTGAATGGAAAAATCTGACAAGGAAGATAATGCCTAATTAAAGGGCTGATAAGAATTAATCTGCACCATAAAATATGCCGTCTGGAACAAAGTGTTCCATCTAAATATTTGTTATCTCTCTCTGCTACCTCTCCTTGCTACTCATATATACTGATTCTCTCTGGGATATTAACTACAGGTTACATTAAAAGTATACTATTTTTCCTATTACTTCCTAAATCAGTTAATAGTTACAAGCTTATTTCCTGAAACTAAAAATATATTTTTGAATTTAATTTTTACGCTATGAAGTAGCATCACAAGTTTCGTCTGACAATATTGTCCTTTACGAAAATATCAAATTGAGTCTCATTTCGTTTTATTATTTTCCCTCGAAAACTCAAATTTTATAGAACGCAAAACTTGTTTCAAGAATGAGCGTCATAAGGAAGAGCCCAACCCTTTATTTATATTTACAAGGCCTAATAACAGCTGAATCAGGGAAGAGTGATTAACGCGATACCTTTGTTCCGGTGCAAGACAAACTAGGGTACCTATCCAAATCCGAGATTACCAATTATTTAACTTCATTAAGGACGGTAAAACTCATATTTTGTCGCTTAATCACCCACACAACCATGGTGGAACAAAAATTTCGGTCGTTTGCCGCTTAATCTTTCATTTAATTCACATATGCCTATTAAAATTCTCCTCCCATTTCTTCATCTCGCATCACGTCCAAATTGGAATGGGCTCTCTATCCGCCCATTCCCCTTAGCCTCCACCCATCGGCTCCATCTCAGGAGGAGGCATCAGAAGATGGGATGGGGGAACGCCTGCCGTTCTCCCCACCCCGTCACCCGCGGGAGGCTAAGCTGCATGGGGTGACCGGCGGTCAGGTCGGTCGGACCTCCCAGCCGGCCTCACGCCGGCGCACCGCCCGCGGAAAAGACGGCGGTGGCCGATATATCCAAGTCACGGCCACTCCGTGTTTCCCACAATCAAAGTCCGAGGGGATTCGTGGCGTGACGTCACAATCCCCTCGCGGCTCCTCTTCTCTCTCTTCCTCAGCCTCCCTTTTCTCGTTTGGGGGTTGCGAAGAGGAGAGGGTAGGGGGTAGAGTTGGGGGGGATCCGTGGGAGGGCGGTGTGAGACAGGGTGGCTTTGCCGACCGAATGCCATCGGCGGAAAAACGCTGAAGGGAGATGGCGCACCGAAATGCCGCCATGAATCAAGGCTTTGGAAAAGAAGGATAACGCCCATGATTCTTTGAGAATTTGTACGGGTGGGCAATGAAAATCATCAGGACAGGGCTTTGCCTTCATGCTTGGCCGAAAAAAATGCCATTTCGCTCGTGATTTGCAGGCAGGTGCAGATCGATATGCGATGCTTCCCTTAAGCGGGAAGGAGCTTGTTCAGACTTTTCAATATATTTCATCGAGCTAAGAAATTGATCCGCCGACCAACCAATTGTAAGAAGTTGATTCAATTGAGTGACAGGTAATTATAATGCATGTGCATGGATTTGTTTGATTTGGCGATAGTCAGTAACGGAATGTCATTAGCTTTCTTTCGCTCTAAGCATTAACCTATCTTAATGCTTTTTTTTAGCCAAGTAAAATATTCAATCTCTGAATATTCTACATTCATTCCTAAGATGCTTCAGTGAAGGGATAATTGAATAATACGAATACATTTTCTGCGGAACGCTATTTTGTGGGTGCATATGGAATTCCACAAAGACTCGTCGTCAACTATCTCGTATATAAAGAAATACTCTATGCCTTCTAGATTTCAAAATACGTGTATATGTACTGAGTATTATTTTAAATAACTCTAGTAAGAGAAACATGTAGGAAAAATGTTGCTCGCTCGATAATAACACGAGGATGAAGGCAGCGCCTGTCGCTCCTCCAACCTTCCACAGCTACCCTTACTGCACGGCACTATATTTCTGTTTTTTTCTCATAATTCACACAGTTCTATTAAGGACAATAACTTTCGTAATATATGTGTCTCACCTATTTATGAAATGCGCTTACAAAAAAAGTGGAAAGAAGACAAGTATATGAAAATAATGTCCCTTAAAAAATTACCCCCTTCTTCTAACGTCATTTTATCTCTGCACTTCAAAATATTAGGCAATGAACTCGTCCAGTAGACGAGTCTTTCCAATCGGTGGAGATATTTTATTCGAAACTGGTAAGAGTGACCTTAATAGGGTTATACCCGGAATTTCGGCGTCCAATTTTTAAGCAAGCGAACGTGGGAGGAGAACTGGGCTGGTCGCGTCTGTTTCAAGAACCATTATTTTTACAAACGCATGCACGAATCAGATCCAATCTTGTTTACAGCGCGGACGACCGCAAAGATTGGTGTCTCACGAGCATTCTCAAGGACTGACAGGGAGGAAGGGAGGCAAAGTCGTAAAGGGATTTTCGGAAAAAAAATCACCCGAAAAAGATCACGCTGGAACCACTCAAAAACTCAGAACAAAACCTACCAACTTCCCCTCCTTTAACGCATGGAAAAAAATAAAAGAAAAATTCCTCAGGTACGGCAATCGCACATTTCAATCGACACTTCCCCACCCCATCTTCCCCGTTGCACTCGCCCGCTTCACCCGTATCACGTGACGTCTCCTTCATTGCGAATTCCAGCACGCACCGCGAGGAAGGGATGGACGGGCGGGCGACGGGGAGATGGAAATGGGTCGGAGGGGGGAAGAGCACGGGGTCGCCTTGCAGCTGCACTTGGGACCATCTCTCCGTCGCGCGGTCAAAGAGAAAGAGGGAGGGATGGGGAGGACGAAGAGCGGGGGAAGGAGAAGGGTTGCAACGGGAGAGAGAGGGGGGGAGGTTATGCCTGGGGAATGCACGGGTAGACAAAAGACCTAAGGAGATAGCAAAGGGTGGGAAGTGGACGAAGGAATCACAGGGCGATGGAAGTGCAGCGAGCGAAACCGTAGGAGATAACGGAGGGTGGAAAGGAGAGATAAAGAAAAGAATGTCGCGGCGGTCGCAAGGTTTTCTCTTTCTTCAAGTCTAACGAAACGATACGAAGTCCGCGGACGAGGCTCGGAATGAGATTGAAAGCAAAAGGAAGATAGGAGGCTCCAATGCAGAAATGCAACGACCAAATTAAGTAATAGTTTCATTGAGAATTCTGAGCGGGAATCTCCAACGCGAACTATAAAACTGTGTTATAACATTTAGGCATAAGAATGAAAATAATAAACGGTGCTCCATTAGCCATCGAAAGCAAATCATCTACCAAAGACCAAAGGAAATTGGATGCACCAATAATATCGTGCGGCAAAATATCGTGCTGTATGAAATTTACGACATAAACAGAATAAACTGTTATACTCTATTGTTTCAGGCTTCGTTTTGTGGAAGTATTTAATATCCATAATAAAAAGTACAAGTCTTTCTTTTTAGTATGGAGAATAAACTGCAATAAAACAGAATAGCCATATTCATATTCAACGGGCATATTTAGACTTCCAGGTGTTCATAACTTTCATTTGGAGTTATATGAGTTCTTATTTTAGAATTACCGTTTACTTTTTCCAATTAAAGAATTGGGTTTGCGGAATAAAACCTGGGATAAACTTAAAAGCATCAGGCGTTGCTCTGAGGAGATTATGAAAATCCTTTGCAGCTCTAATGGTCTAACACGCACAATTTAACAGTTGTACACATTGTTATAACATTTGGGATACTTGGAAAAAGAAATTGCAAAAAGAAATAGATAAAGTCCAGAGAAAATCCGCCAGATTCGTGAAAAGTTTTTATGATAACAAGACGAGTTGACGGGTCTTTCAGGGGAATTAGGCTGGGAGCCACTTGAGATGCGAAGAGAATAAGCGAGATTGAGGTTTTTAGAAAGGTCCAGAACAAACGAGTTTAACAATGAGACTAAAGGAATTATTATGGCCACACACAATTTAAGCAGCTTAGACCACAAAGATAAGATAAGGGAGATGGATTCCAGTACAGATAGATGCAAATACTCCCTCTTTCCCCGGACAATCAGGAATCATGATAGTAAGAAACCAAAGTCACTACAGAAATATTAAAGATATTCAATTTAAACGTCAGAATAATATTAAACGTGGCGTAGACATAAGGTATATTTGTAAGTGCATATGTATGTTAGTTGTAAAACTATTTATTTGCATGAGAGTAAGTTTAAAAGTTTTTTCCATGAATATATTCGACTTAATCGGTGTATATTTGCATGAATTTGTAGGTTTTTTATGCGGTTTTATTCTCTTTTACGGGTAGTGACCTAACATCGCCCGCCACACACCCTTGCGCCGGCTTGCGGAGTAGTACGTAGAAAGATATTTGCTTGGTTGGAAAATATTTCTGAATTGTTCCAAGTTTCCGATGGCAATAAAACTAGAATGGGCACATCGCCGTATCTTAATAATAATTATCATTTCCATTATCACTGTATTACTTGTAAATCGCTTTCTTGAAGATCTGTACAAATATTGGTTCCACCCGTGATGAAGCGGTGATAAAAAATTATGTAGTTGGAAATCCATCGAGAATAAGAATCAAGTAATTTGCCATTATCGTCGTCTGTTATACTTAAAAGTTATTCATATTTACCTTACTTGATGTATTTATTATAAAATTGTTTGCTGATCAGTCGGAGAAATAAAACAACAAGTTTTATATAGCTATTTATGCCTCGAAGAGCTTTAACCTGTAGGACAGAAACCAGATTTAGAACATTTACTTAACAAAAGTACGTATATTGACTCCACCAACGGAGACGTTTGATGTAACATACGAGGCACACGTAAAGAGGTTTTTTTATTATCATGCGCATTTGGCACATCAAAGTTAATAAATGTCATCAAAGTATATGAAAATGTGTGAGTTAAAGTTATGCTCCAATAACATATTTTAGCAAAATTTGTCTGCACTGAGAAAATATCCTACCCACAGTATACGCAATTGTGAACGACATAGCACAATATATACCCTTTTTAAATTTAATGAAATAATAAGTCATTAAACATCCAAATCATTTTGATTTTTATCAAGCATAATATGTGTTAAGATAATCTTGATATTTTTTTCTAGAATTACTAAACATGTCGATTACTGAGAATACGTCGAACGGCCAATTTTTCTAAAAGTTCATGATGATTTTCAGCGTAGTCTAGGGTCACATTCCCGAAAACATACAGTATTGTAGAAGTATACTCCGATTTCACTGTACCTTCACAGGCTAGCATGTTTCAGGACTGGTTGCAATATGATACTGCACCTGGGTAACATAATCATGGGATAATTCCTATGCAAGCTTAATTAAATCAACCTTCGTTCAAACGTGGACATCTGCGCAGATTTCGCCGGCTAAATATTGCCAACCTGAATCTTCGGCAACATGAAATTCATGTAAATCCATGCACAAAGTTACGGCCAAGGCAATTCTCCCCTTTATTGGCATTTGCATAGGGACCAGATTAATGATATGCAAGCCTCATAACCTATGGGGTCTCCGGAAATTCTTATGCAAGGAAGGATCTGCGGTTCCACTAATATATTGCATTTGATCCATAGTCGTCCTGGTCGACCGACTGGCTGGAACTTAACCAGTCGTCACTTAGGGGGTTGCGAAGGAGTTCAGAGTTCGAGAGAGAGAGAGAGAGACCTTTTTACAAGGATTGGACGGGAAGTTCGGACTACTCGTGAGGGGATTCGAGTGAAAGAGAGAGAGAGAGAAAGGTTAGGACCAGAATTCAGGGGGAAAATAGGGGTGGAATAAGGGGCATTATGGGCGGGAGGGAAGGACGGGGGGGAGGTGAGGAAGGACGTGGTGGGCGAAGTTTCGAGCAGGTGGGGAGGACAAAAAGGGTAGCAAAGTGGAATGGAGCGGTGAAGGGCGGATTCTACCGGAAAGGTAATATGGTAGAGAGGTGGGGGAGGGTGTGTAAGAGGAGGGGAGCGGAGAAGGAGCGATGGGAGGGCGGACAGGGGGGAGGTGCGTGGGCACATGCCGAGGGACGGAGGGAGAAATTTCAGAGGGAGGATGGGAGAGCTTGAGGAGAGGTGAGACCGAGACAGTCGTCCGCGGCTTGAGGTCACCGCTCACCCCCTTTTACGTGAAAGACTCCGTATTAGGACAATACCTACGTGCACTCCTACCCCTTGCATCCCCACTCCCAAAAGTGCTCGACCTCTCCCATGTCTCGCCCGGCACCCGACCGTCCAATTCCACCCTCTCTTCTTCTCCCGCCGCAAAAATAATGGACAAAAAAAGTAAAACAGAGGAAAAAAACGTTCTCCTCCCATGTCCCTCTCGAACGAGAAGTGGAGGGAGGAAAAAAATGCCATTCCTTCAAGCGATAAGGATCTGCATCTTAAAATTTTGTGCAACGACGGCGACGGACGCGGAGAAAAAAGGAGGGCGGAAAAAAAATGCTTGAATAAGAATCGTTGTCGAGAGATGTTTCGTCACGAAGACATTACGGAAATGTTTTCGGCAGAGGTTTTTCGGGAAGTAAAGGAGACGCTTTTGGAAAAGAAGGATGAGGAGCAGTAAAAGGGGGTGGGACAACTGGCCTTAGGAGAAAGGCATTCTGCTGTCTCCGTACTCGACATGCAAAATGTGTCATCGAGGGTGGCGTAGGAAATAATTCGATAAAGAAGGATGCGACGCTCATTCCTCCTCCCCTCCCCCTGAACAATCTTTCCCCGCGTCGCTTGCGTGTTCTTGCACGCAATTCGTTCGTGTATAGAGCGTGGGTCCGGGACTAGGTCTCACGGGGACGGCGACTTGATTTGGCATCGTCTTCGCGTGGCGATTTTCCATGTCCACGTAGTTCACCGCACAGTTTGTCTTCAAAGCAATGAGGAACGGTGGATTTATATATAACATGCATATAAATGTATATATATATATATACACACACAAACATATGTATATATATATATATATATATATATATATACATACATACATACGTTTTTCTACATTTTTATATATCCCTCAATTGGTTTTTGACTCACAACTTTATGATGACGATAAGGAGTAATCGGAAACAGCGAATTTTATGAGGTTATGTGAAGTTAATAACTCAACATGTCCATAGCTGTTGATTAAATTTAACTCTCACTAGGAATAGAAGACATTTTAAAAAAATCTAGCTAAATGGCCTCCGTTCCATTAAACTACTCGAAAACAACTCATGAATGTACTGTTATAAAAATATCTCTGCAATAGAATTTGATATATAATTACCCATGTGTGTATATATATATATCCATTATATATATATATATATATATATATATATATATATATATATATATATATACATATATATATCCATTTATGAATTATACATGGTAACTGATTCATAAAATATATTATCATTTTAATTCCCGCGATTGGTGGAGATAAACATAAAATATTACTTTATTATTTTCTCCATTAAAAAAATTAATTTCATGATATCCATCGAACCAAACTCATTTAATAATAACTTTGCTGATATCATTCGGAGTGCTAAATGACTTAATGCTTACTTCTGACCCTTAGTTATCTGCTTGACTAAATGAGCGTTTTAAATGTATTGCTTTATATATATTTTTTTTGCAACACTTCAGATAATGAATAAATAAAAAATATTAAAAATAACGATAGTAAATAAAAAAATGTGACACGAAAGAAGTACCTCTGCTTCCTGCTGCGGTAAGCAAACCTGGACTTACCTAATGAATACCATACAATTCAATAATTAAATTGACTACCGTAGAATCAGGTGGAATTTGCTTTAGGAAAAAAAGTTATACATTTATTATGATGATTAAGATATAAATAAATAAACTAAGGATCTTTCTCAAAATATCTAATACTGTACTTCCTGCGGCTAATTTCTATTTGGGTGTGTGGCAATTCCAAAACAAGTCTTTCAAGTTAAGAGGTAAATGATAAAATAATAAATGTACATAGATCATCAAGTCATTGAAGAATACCTCTCGCGGGCGTGGTAAAACATGTGTAAGTAATGGAGTGAGCATCATTGTTATATAGTTTTGCATCACAAAGAGACACATTTGTGGCAATTTAAGGAATAGCTTTTATTGCTGACGATGGCCTATTTTGGAGCTATGAAAAAAATGCTTTTTTCCAAGAGTAAAAAGTTGCGAATATTACCAACTAATTCCCTTCATTTTATAAAACTCATTTTTTTATGCGGTTGGAAGGATATATGAAGGTTATTTAGTGCAGCATAACATAAAAAGTATTGCTCTACATTATGCTCTGGCGACTATTCATTTAGTCAAATGATTTGACACTAACAGAATAACATTTTTGTGATGCTCACCGATATATTTAAAACTTTGGAATATCCCCTCACATTTAAGTGCATTGTAAGATTCCGAGGTCGAAACGGGGAAATATGAATGAAACGGGGTAATGCATAAGTCCTCCTTCCGCAGCTGCGAGTGTTGCTCAACATTTCTTTTTTGCCGACCACGAAGGTGCTTTTAAAAGCATCAGCGGGCCGGATCAAGACTTTTGCGTGACTTTCTGCGAGGAAATACAAAGGGATTTACTTTTTCACGTATTCGCCAAATATAGCAGGGTTATTCATGTCCAGAATTAATTATTCGACATGTGCATAACATATATTATAGTAACTTTAAATCGTACGGCTTCTAATAGTAAAGAACCACGATATTTAAAAATTTTTCTACGATAGTATTCCGCGGGCTGAATCTGCGGATCCGAGGGCCTTGAGCCACCCCTGTCGTAGTGGGTGGCTTGGAGAAACAAATCAAAACGATTACAATTCATTACTCATATGAGATTGGTTAAGAAAAAGAAGAGACCACGGATCGACGGATTGGCCAAACTGCTTCGGCGAGGGAAGGGTGGGAGATCCAAGGCTTGGGCGGGGGGGGGGAGGGCGCATCAGGGGGTGGGTGTAGCAGGGAGGTGGGGTGCGGGGGAGGGGTGGGAAAGAGGGGTTCCACGATAAATCGTGTGATAACGCACTAGTGGCGCCCGTGGCAGCGGGACGTGAGAACCGAAAGACCTCGATCCTTTCTCTTTATTTTTCCCTCTTGCGGTTCGGGACATATCCGTCTGGGGACGAGCGATAGAATTCGCGTTCGTGTAAGGGACAGGGTGGGGCCGGGGGGAGAGCGGGGAGGGGGAGTGGGGAGGCGAAAAAAGACGCCGCCCTCCACCATTGTATGCGATCAAGGAATGCCACCACTCTTCTTAATCTCTCCCCCGAAAACCACGCACGGCCTTCGATCTCTGTCGCATGTCCTCCTCCCCTTCCTCCTTTCGCCTCCCATTTCACCCCCAACCCCATTCCAGCCTTCTTTTGCCCTCTCCCAAAACTGCACGCACAGCGTCGGAAGTCGCTCTAAATCACACGGTGAAGCGCCCTCCGCCGCAAGGGAGAGCGAAACAAACGAGGCCTCCTCCTCCTCTCCAGAGTCGCCATCGATATGCGCCACGCTCCCGAAAACCCCGAACACGAATGCGACGGACTGCTGAGTATGACGTCACGACGGCTGAATCCTTCACGTGAATGGGAACCTCCCTGAGGGCTCTGCGATTTATTTCTTCCTCCGGTGACAACGACACCGCTCCCTTTCCTCCCGCATCCCTCCTCGAAATGGTCTCCACACAAATGCGACAGCACCCCAACGCTTCACCAATGGTTGGCTCACTTGGTTTAATTAATTGTTGAAATTCGCTTCCCTATTCGGTATTCGATCTTTACACGACTTTGCCATGAATTCAAAACCAACGGACCACTTCTCGCAAAATTTCGCAAAATATATGTACTCTATTTCACGATTTCATTTGCTGCTTTTTTTCCATCATCCACCTATGAAAACTGATTCTGTCAGCACTGATCACTGTGAGGGTTTCGCTGACACCTCTTTCACTTTCTAAATTACGATTATCACGTAGAACGTAATATGTCTACGGAGTTTTCGTTGAAGAAATTCTACATATAGTATTCCGCCCCATGCCAAACTTTAAATTGCAAGAAAACCTTTGGGTAAATTTATGAATCTATGCGGGTATACTATATTAATGCCAATATGAAACGAATCAAATTTATGAAAAATGAATTAACTTATCCAAGTTGTGGAAGCATAGGAATTCAGAACTTGACATCTGAAATAAGACATCGGTGTTTGCCACATTTAGTGTCAAAACAGGTGTTGTGTGCTGTCATTAAAATTGAATTCCATATAATCTACATAGATTATTCATCATTATTATATTTCTAATTATATGAATAAATATATAGTATACCCTGAAAATAATCCCATTTTCAATGTACATTGATTGGGAAGTAATTTTGCAAGAGGAAGAAAATGACAGGTAAAGGATTTATGAGTGCTAAGTAGTCTAAGGCTAAGTAGTAGCAGCCGTCACGTTGCAAACCAATGTATGTCTAATTTATGACATCAAAATCGTTGCGAAATCAAGAAAAATTAGTCTTCAAATTTGCAAGTAAGGCAACGCAGACGATGTACGGGAATGGAATGGTGCAATGGCTTATGTACTTGCTTCCCACCCCGAGGGCCCGGGCTCGACTCCCGGCGGTGGCCGAATTTTCAGTGGTATTCAGACTTGGGGTGCTATGTGGAGTCCACCCTAAATGAGTGCGCTGTCCGTCAGATGGGACATTACGCAATAGGCTCCTTCGCGCCTATCTTTAAGAGTTAACTCATGCCGATTTCGGGTTTCTCTCCACCCTTCCTCCATTCTCTGAGCATCCAACCCCTAACAGATTACTCACCTATCCCTTCAGCGGAAATGACCTCTGCCGTAGGTCGCCTGCCCTAAAAACTACTAATAATCGTTTATTTATATGGTAAAATTATTTTTTGGGAACATAAAATAAGTGACTCAGTTTCAGTCGTAACATGGTGGAAATTCTTCAAGAATAAAGAAGACACTTTGCTTTTCCAAATAGAATTTTTTTCATTACGACCTAGGTTTCGTTATAGCGTAATATCGTTATGGTAAATTAGAAATTTTTGAACACATTGGTGTGTATATATATATATATATATATATATATATATATATATATATATATATATATATATATATATATATATATATATATGTATGTGTGTGTGTGTGTGTGTGTGTGTTCAAAAATTTCCAATTTACCTGACGATGTTACGCTGTAACGAAACCTAGGTCATAATAAAAAAATTCTATGTGGAAAAGCACAGCGTGTTCTTTCATTATAAGTAGCAGTTATGGACGAACGTTCAAAACCAGCTCCATTATCTTGGTAGCTAAACAGCGTAATCATTGTGCTTACGATCTGGGAATCACCTTGATTAAGGATGATGTATATAATGAATTTCAGTTATTATAGGGCGATAATGAAGTCATATTTAGCAGTTATTGTACTAATACAAATCACATTGTCGTTCAATTCATTCGATGGGAGAAATGCACAGTTATTAACAAAAGTAACCTGACGGTTCACAAAATTCATTTGCATGAAAATAAAGTCGATGAATTATGTTGTAATTGGTTTTCTCTGTAAAGGCAAGAGTCACTAGGATGCTACCCTCATAAAGAAAAGTCATTATTTCATTTTACTTATTCGTCTAACTCATCGTTTAGTCTACCTCCTCTACTCGTGATGACTTGAAAACAATGAAAGAGATTTTTCAATGCAGGGAAACAAAAATATCTGAAATATTGTGGATTTGGTAATGCCCAAGTATTAATATTTACAAACATTCCATTGAGCATTCAACTCCGTTTTACTTCTCCACGCGAAAAAGCTTTAATTATATCCTAAAATTTCATTACTCCCATGCTCAACAAAGATTTCCATTAATCAGAAAGAACTAAAGGTCAGTTAGAAGCTGAGAGGAGCATAAAGCGAGTTTTGAGTTTTCGTGGACACATTTTCTTGGCAATCAATGCCTAAGTATAAGATATTCCTAGCCGTACTGAGCTAGTTTTTATTCCGTAGAGTGTTTCTCGACGTCCATCTGTTGGTAAAAAGCTATAACCGTGCCCCTTCTTATCCTAGGATTATCGTCTCGATTTCCACGTGCTGAAAACATCCAAACCCAGAGGTCGGTTTGCTGACATTTATTCTGAAGTGCATGTTTCGGATTCGGAATTATGTTAATCGGAATCAGCCTCCTGCAGAAAGAGGCACTTCTTCCATTCGCATCGTTTTTTTAAGTTGTTTTTTTTCCCTCCTCCCCATTTGCATCGCAATACTCCCTTTTGCCTCTCGTTCAATCGAATGAAACCCTTTTGGGCATTGGAGGACGTATTGTTAGACCGGTTTTGCAAATGGCTGTCACCTCCCACCCCCCTCCATCAACCATGGCAATCCCTTCTCCACCCCCTCTCCTTTCTCGACGTAGCCTCTTCCCTTCGTCCCTTCAAACCTTCTAACCCTTCCTCATCCCCGCTCCCTCCCCCTCATCCTCCCTCTCGACCCTTCGTCTCCTATTCGTCGCTTTTTATCGCGGAGCTTCATCCACGCAAAATGTTCGCGCACACGCAACAGCGAGAGGGCTAAAAATAACAGAATGGCAATGCATCCAGGGGAAAAAAAAAAAACATACAGTTGTAATGGGAAGCATACGACCTATACTTTCGTTGATATCGCTGTTATGATCGGATCATTGACGTAACATGATGGACTTACAGCGATTCCGATACTATAATTGTTGGTCTACGTGAATAAAAATGTAAGCCTTTCATAAGTTGTTGCCACATGAAATACTACCTTGATCAAAAAGTTCCCGGAATAACCACCGTGTGGCGCTCCCATCGTTCCGATTTGAGTTCTGTTTTTTTTTGTTAAATTGGTACATCTGTTGTTGATATTCCCTTTAAATCTTAGTGTCATAACTTGACATTTGCAAAAGTTACGTAGCCAAGAGTACATCTATCTCTGTGTGTGTTGGCGATTTTTTACAATTGCAGAAATGGATTTAAATTTGCAACAACGAACTTGTATTAAATTTTGCGTAAAAAACGGATTTAGTGGCGCACGGACGTTGGAAATGTTGGAAAAGTGTTTCGGCAACGATTCTCTAAAAAAAACGGTCGTTTACCAGTGGCACGAGCGGTTCAGAAGTGGTCGTGAGTCAATCGAAGATGATGAACGCAGTGGCAGACCATCGACATCGAAAGTCGGTGAAAAAATTGATAAAGTAAAAGAAATGTTGGTCAATAACCGCAAATTAACCATCAGAGAAATAGCGGAGGACTTGAACATTGCCTATGGATCCGCCCAAGACATTGTGGTTAATGATTTGGGTTTCCGTCGTGTAGCAGCAAAGTTGGTGCCAAAAGACCTCAATTTCATGCAAAAAAGAGACCGTGTTGACGTCGCAAAAGACATGATTTGCGAGGCTGAATCCGATCCCACATTCATCAAAAGGATCATTACTGGAGACGAGACGTGGGTTTATGAGTACGACACGCAATCCAGACATCAGGCAAGTGAATGGCGTTCACCAAATGAGCCGAGACCAAAAAAACCACGTCGTTTTCAGTCAAAAAAGAAGGCAATGCTGACGGTTTTCATGGATTACAACGGTGTAGTGCATCATGAATTTTTGCCAGAAGGCCAGACAGTAAACAAAGAGTATTATTTGGGCGTTATGAGACGTTTGCGTGAAGCAATTCGCCGAAAGAGACCAGAAATGTGGGCAGAAAACCCGTGGATTTTGCACCATGATAACGCACCGTCGCACAGTGCTATCATTATTCGTAATTTTTTGACGAAAAATGCAACAAATACCATCCAACAGCCACCGAATTTACCTGATTTGGCTCCCTGTGACTTCTTTCTGTTCAATCGAGTTAAAAAACCATTACGGGGAACGCGTTTTAGCATCCGAGAGGAAGTAATGGAAAAATCGCAGGAAGCACTGATGGACATACCGAAAACCGAATATAAAAAATGTTTCGAGGATTGGATCAAGCGCTGGCATAAGTGTGTTGCAGTCGACGGGGATTACTTTGAAGGGGACAATATAGATTTAGATGAATAAACTTGTATTTTTAATTTTCTGAATAAATTCCGGGAAATTTTTGATCAAGGTAGTAGATCCATTGCGCAAAAGATCCACTTAGTCGAAGTCTATGATCATAGCTCAGGGAATTAAATGCTTTATATTTAATGCCAGTAAATAAAAAACCTTCGGGGAACTCAGTCTGGATGAATTACTTTCTTCAAGTGCATTATAATCACAAGTAGGAGAGTTAATTCATATGTACGTTTTTAAGTGCCATTAAGGAAAGGAAGTTACCATAGTCCGAAAAAAACGGAATGCTGATTTAGAGCTAGATAGCTGCTTGGATAGCAAGAAATAATACCGCTCATTACTGATCTTACCAGAAAACAATGCGAGTGGAAGGGATTGCTGGGTACAAGACCAACTTAACGGAGCACGCACACGCTTTTATGCGGAACTTTCAAGGAAAAATAAAGTGAAAATGCGGTGGCGAACCTCGTCTTTATACAGTCTACCTACCGAGTGAGAGTCTTTAAGCGGAGTCCATGAGATGCATATCTCGTCACCAATGAGGTTTTTCGATTGCCTGGGAAAGTCGATGCTAATTGAGACCCCCTTGCAACGCATCGGGTGAAGCTAAGCCTCTCCCACGTGAAGCCAACGCCCTCTAACGCTCTCTTAATCATTCTCATTCAACTCAATACAAAAGTGTGGAATGAGAGAGAATAGAACGAAATTATTTAGATTGGGATTGGTGAAAAATATCCATGGTTACCCAAATCTTTAAAGACGTCTCTTCATTTAACCGTGCTTATTTCATTCGTATATCAATACATTTGACTGCCCGAATACAAGTCTTTTGAATAAAATAAAACCGAATCAATGAAAATTGTGTAAGAGATCAATGAAAATATAAACATATGGCGTTTGATAGGTAGGTATACATTTTCTCAAAGATGATTGCGTTTACTTTGCTGAATGCCCTATTATTTATAATGGGAAAACATTTTTACATATCTTTGCTTCCAAAAACTATATTAAAATCACTCACGCGAAAAATCCAATCACGATCCTATTTACAATCCACTCACGTATTCCAAATCGTATTGTGCCCACTAAACTACTTTCCGGACGTAAAATAATAGCGTCCTGGATTCCATTTGTTTGAAATACCACCCAATAAAGACGGATTTTTCCATTACATTCAGCTTAAACGTCGATGCCAATCTCGGCTTATTTTGCCCTTTGGCCTCTTCCAGCCTCTCATGCTTCACGTTCTCTGATGTAGTGGGTGGGTGGCCGAAGCGACGAGTCGTGCCACAGAGCACAGGGCTTGGCCCTTGTCTCTGCTCCTCCTTCGGATAGTTCCGATACTTCGGCAGCGGCAGGCAGGCGTCGGCCGTCGAGGGAGGAGGCAATTTAGGGAGCAATAAAGTACATGGTGGACCCGGCTATCGGATTCTTATCTCTCAAGAGTTTTCGGCGGCAATAATAATTCCAGCATCGTCCCTTGTACGTGTTCCGCTCACCAACAATGGGGCATCGATTGTCGAAGTAGGTTTAGAGGGCATACACTTTCTTTGGTGAGCAGCGGGAGACTCCTCCATTTTCTTTCGTCCTTTCATTCTTCCATATCCTCTTCTTAGGAGTGTCGGCTGATATAATCAAAGACTTCGAGGGCCACATCAAAAAACTGCTTTGTCTTTCTATTAGGCAAATTTCTCACCGAATTACCCAGGGGATGAATCGAAAGGATATTCCTCGGCACTATACCGAACATTGGGCATAATGCATGATTTTATGGTGAAAGAATATTTATACTCGTACTGCAACGCACATGACATATGCTGGTTGAAACACTTCATTCTTAAATAATTCGCAGTTTTTCGAAGTAAACAATAATAATACATTTGTTGTATCAATAATGAAGCAGATTTCTATATCAAATCATCTGAAATGACTTTTTTATGATAATTCCAGTTAGTAATAATAATAATAATGAATGTGATGTATATGAGACGCATCTTATGTTTTTTCTTTTTCAAAACTTCTTTCCTACAGGGTTATATTATAATTCACAATGGAAAATTCAAGTTACGCGGGTAATATACGATATATACGATATGTATATAAAATACATACAAGTATTCGCATCTATATTCATGTACCTGCATGTACGTAATTGTATTTATGTACTTATATGTATGTCTGTACATGTACTTCTATCTACACAGAAATTGTTAATGCGATGCCATGGCCCATTAATGATTTTTGTTATGACTACGAAATTAAGGAAAACCTTAATGAATACAGACCTATATTCATGAAAGGCAATGAAGAAGTGCTAATTCAAAGGAATTTGGAAATAGATAATAACATTAGGAATAATACCCTTACAGAAATCAATGCTGGATGAAGAAGCTTCAAAGGAAATGACTATGTAAAATTCCACATTTAAATATCTACTACGGTTTCTATAATGATGTAAACTTCAATAATCATACTTAAAGTAGTGAGGCATTTTTCAAATCGAACTTTAGATTATGCTTACAGAAAATAAAGCTTCACGTAAACATCTTAAATTTAAAGCATGTATCGGATGTAATGTTGATATATGAACGAATTAAAATATTCAGAAGTTAAATCTAAGTGTCCTTAAGTAGATGGTAGTTGAGTTAAATTTTTCGTAATTAGTGTACATTTCCGAATAATTATAATATATTTCCATACAGACAGACATTAGTTCCTACACATTTCAAATGCATTTCAATTACGTGACGACTTAATTTTATTGATCGTATTAATAATACATTCCGTCTTCTGTGAGACTATAATCAGTGCAAAGATGATCCATAAGTTGTATAATGAGTGGAACGTTTGAGAATCCGGTATCATTTTACCTGGAGCCGGACAGCTATAATTAAAATAGATTACTTTCCGGAGGCTTTTGCCGTTTTGGAAACTGAAGCCTGGAGGTATGGTCCGTTAACGCATTGCCAAACCATTATTTAGTTATAAGGATTCGTCCCCCCTTAACTTATCATCTTCTTACCATCTTTCCCGCCAGTATTACTGGTATCCCAACATGTTCCAAGGCTTTCGGAAGCCATCCGCTTCCTCAAGATTTGAACGTCCTCCAATCATTCCGCACCCCTTCCAAGCTGTCCTTCCATGTCTGTCGCGACCAATTCTCTTCCCGTTATGTGACAGAGCCGATCCCCCGTTCTCCGAACTCTCACTCTTCGGATTTCTCCGGCGACTATCATTTCACCTCGACAATCAGTCGTTAAGCTCTCCGGACACGTTTCTCCTTTTGGTTTCATGCGTTCCAATAAATACGCAAAGGGTGTGTTTTTCTCCACTACTACTTCCCCCAATCCATTCCACGATGCCTCTCCTCTCCCTCCCTTTCCCGTCTACAACTGACTCACCCCTTTTTCTCCATTCCCCGTCTAAGTCCACCCCTCCAAGTGAGTGTCTAAAGCACTTTCCTATTTTATTTGGGCTCCACCCACGCTGGCATTCTCTTCCTAAATCTCAACCCTGACCATTCCTTATGACGATAGCTCGGGAACCGAAATTCACGCCGCTCCTAATTCTCATTTCGAAATGACACTCAGAGGCATAAACTGGGATTCATTCCAGCTTCTTTTAGGATGCAGGGCCTAACTCTTTCTCCCCCTCCACGATAGGCTTCGTACTAAAGCCAATGTCCGGGATGGAAGGGAGGGGTTAGAGTCCATAATAGAGAATAGTGAGGCAATGACACAATTCGAAATAACTCTCATCTCTACTTCTGTTTATATGTGAACACTACCATTACTGATTGGTGATCTAGTTAATTCTATGAAAATATTCTAATATTCTCATTACAGCATACCCAATTGTTTAACTCAAATGTTGGGGAAGGGAATATTTTTAAAGTGTAATTGGATAATTAAAAACAATTGGGCATTGGCTAATTTATAAACAGTTTACATAAACTTTGACCATTATATTTAACAAATCATAAAACTTAAAAGACATTAAATATTTTATTTCCGTATTAAAATAAGGCAGTTTCAACAGGATGCTTTCAAAGAAAATAAAAAAAGTAATTGGCTGCTTGAGAATATAAAAATGTTTCCATCGGCACAAAAGAATCAGGAAATGCGTACGTAATCCCATCTATGTTAACATATTAACATTAAAAAGTCTATTGGTAAGGAATTTTGGTTTTAGATAAACAAAATATAAAAAAACATTCCCGCGCGCATCGGAAAAAATTTCACACTTTGACATCATGCTCTGGGCTTCTGCCGAAATTACGAATTCTATCCTTGGCTCCTCTGCAAGCTTTCCATACTGAATCAGAAAACGAAATATTGAGAAATATGCCTCCAAAAATTTCATCAAAGAGAGAAAAGGTTGCTTTTTTCTCTAGAAAAGAAGTATTACAACTTTGAAAAAAAACAGGGGTTCGGTAATACATATGGGATCAGCGCCTCCTTCCTTACCCTTTTTAATTATTCCCACGAAAAAAAACCGGCGCATTTTCCATTTTTTATTCCGGAAATGAGGGTGGACATTATACGTCCGAAAAAGAGGTTTAAATAATGCATTTTCCAAAACCGCCCGACAATCTTCTGATACTTGCCCCCCCTTCCCCTTCAATCCTCCTCGTATCGCCCCTCCTTCGACTCCGTTAACCTTCCCAGCCCTTCAAACTTTCGCTCACCCTCCCCACTTTCCCACCGCGACCACCACCCTCCGTGCATTTAATCCCCACCCACCCGACCGAAATATCCCGCCCCCGTCCCCAACCCTTTGGCCGCTCCCTCCCACCCACCACCGCTGCACGTGCGGCCTCAAACAGAGCAAGCAGGCGGAGAGAGAGAGAGAGAAAAACACAAAAAAGATACAGCGCGTCATTTTCTGCAAACCCTCGCTGGTTTCCTGCCACTTAATCTCATAAAGCTAAGAATCCTTACATCATTTCCATACAACGGCATTTTCATTAGTCGCGACCAGGAGGAGGAAGAGGGCGAGTTGCGAGAGGCCTCCCGAGGGAAGGGGTCGGCGACAGGAGGGCTGGACGAAGGGGCGATGGATGAGAGAGGGAGGCGATGGGAAGAAAGAATGAGCGGAGTAAGGGGATGCGGGGATGGGAATGCATGCACTCACCGACGCATTCAGGCGAAAGGCATTCCATCTTAAAAAGAGAGATGCGCAAGCGGGCTCCAGGCTCGCCTTTTCCGCCTGGATGATTGGTCAGCCGTCGGACGAATTCTGTCGCTGGCCTCCGAATTCTGTCGCTGGCCTCCGAATTCTGTCGCTGGCCTCTGTCACATATGCCCACCTAGCGTTATCTGATGGTTGGCTTCTCTAGTCTCAAATTTTCGTTGGTAAGTAAAAGTCGCCGTTGGTTGATAAAAGTCGCTGGTAGTTTCCTTACGGGCATCTTGTTACCTGATCTAAATGCAAAGTTCGCGTACAAAATATTTGGTCCTGTTTATACTAGTGGGGGCCACATTAAATGTCCAATTCTATATTTGCCGATTCTAAACTTAAGTTCATAACATTAATGGGATTAAAATTCAACAGCAAGTACCTATAAACAATAATCCAGGGCCCGGTGGCGGGGAGGTAACGTCCTCGTCTGCCAGCCCAGTGGTCGCGGGTTCGATTCCCGCCAAGGTGGTTTCTCCTCCTCTTAGGGCTTGGTTGTATGTAATTGTCAAATTATTATATCAATCTTCAAAGTCCATTGTAAAGGTCGAAGTGTTGTTTCCGGGCCGATAGAAAATAAATAAATATACTACAAACTTCGCGATCCTTTAAATGATTTGCAACAATGAAAGGGTTATAACGATTTTAAGGTCGCGCGTAGATTGATTATCATATTTTTGTCCTCGAATTTTCACAAGTATATCTAGTTTTTATATATTCCTTGGGTTTTACATAATATTCAGGAATAAAACTTACAAAAAGTAACTGGTAGTTTATTTGAAATTTCATAGAAACAAGTGTATCATTAATTTAGCTTTTTCATTAATTAAACCTAAATTATCTTGGTAATAAGGACATAAATACGAAAAATAACTTATTTGCCACATTTACTGCTTCTACTACACACGTTGCTGACACAAAGGATGCTATAAAATGAACGAACACCGGTAGTTGCGGTTGCTCAAAGGTAGTATAAGTGTAACAGGTACTTCTTAAAGCGTATTCAGCTGCATATTTCATGTATTATTGTGTCAATATATGTTCCATATAGTTGAGTGTCCTATGGACCGCGTAGTTATACCAATTACTATGCAGATATAACAGTAAGGCAATTAAATTCATATTAATTGACTTGAATTATTCATTACGATTTTTTGAAATTATTTATCAAGAAAATTTTTTTTAAGTATAAGATTATTTCTATTTCACTCTATCCTTCTACTCATCCTTATTTTTACATTATTTTATTTACTTATGATCTCAACCCACCTCCTCAAAAAACACATTTTACGAAATTCATGATGCATAAAGGAAGAAATGTCATTTAAAGCTTGCTCTATTACTTTCCTTGAATCTCAGAAATAATGTTGACAATGTTTTTAATTATTAATTGAGATAAAATATTTGGTTACCAAAATTTCAAAAGATTTGGTGAGAAGTTTGAAAAAGTTAGAATTCCACTTAAATTTACATTTCTGTTCTGGGAAAACGAGTAATTTCATTTACACACACATAAATAAGTATATATATGACTTACATAAAAGACTAACGAATGTGAATAATTATGTCTATCTAGTTAGCACTAGCGAACAAAAACACAGAAACACATAAAAAAGAAAAGCAACTCACACTTTAGAATTTTCAGTGGTCCAGCTACCTCTCTCAAGGAAGAGAAGGAAGGAACTCAATCGAGGAACCGAAGGAATTCAGTTACTGCCTGCTCTTTCTTGAGAAAGGTGGCTTTTTACCACCAAATGTTCAAAAAAGTGTGTTTATCTCCTTTTTTTTGTGTTTCTGTGTTTTTTTGTTCGCTAGGGCTAACTTGATATACATTATACATACATAAACACACACACACACACATACACACACACACACACATATATATATATATATATATATATATATATATATATATATATATATATATATATATATATACACACACATACATACATACACACATATATGAAAGCAATTCAGGATAGGAGGTTAACTACGTCTAATATTTAGAGAAAATTCTAATCTACTAAGTACTAATTTAGTTGTCTATTTCAAAAATATTTTTGGATAGAAACAATTAATCTTCTTGAATGAAATAAGATAGATATCAGATTTTAGAGGTGAATGCTATTAATAAATATAGCCACGCCCTTTTACTAAAAAAAGTGCTAGTCCCTTAGATGCAGTTGAAACTCGGATGGGAAAGGAATCTAGTAAAAATTTAATCTTATTTCACCTCCAGTTGATATTTTAAACGATTTTAAAAATTTACCGCACATAATATTAAGTATTGCTATAAACCCTCATAAATAATTACAAAATATTCTCAAGAGCTAAAATTAACAGCAACATTTGTGCATTTATTTAGATTATAAAAGAGCAGGTAAGTATTTTCGCATGAGTAAACCAACCGAGGAACATCGCCACGGGGTGGTTACCACCAATAAGCTTAATTCGATGGAGCTGCTCTATTATAATTGGCCGAAAATTTGTCTCATGGGAAAATAAACGAAATTTCCAATTATTACGGGAGGGAGGAGAAGCACTTCTCTTTCTATTGGAGCTCATTTTTCGCTTTTGTTGGCGACCTCCGAGAGCTTGAAAAAAAACCTCTCATAGCTTTTTGTCCCTCTTTGTTATTCCCGCCACCCAGAAACTCCCTCCGCTATCCTCCTCCCCATTTCTCTCACCCTCGAATACGCACGCATCTTCCCAATACTATCCCGCCCCCGGCCATTGCCTCTCACCCATGCCCCTCCCAAACCTCTTCCCCGTCCTCAAACCCACCCGCTCACCAAAACCCTCCGAATACTTCGAATGAGCTTTCGCATTACGAGAGGGAAGGCAAGGAGATCTTATCTACGGTGCCATTTCCTCCAGGAGATCCCGTGACGCTCCGATACCTTTCAATGATACAGGAAAAAAATAATTTTCGGTGGACAGATGGCGATATTATAGGAATTACACGAAAAAAAAACTCCTAATCGCTTTTTCGGGCGTTGGGGGGGGGGGGGAGAAAGGGAAAGCGGAGGATGGGCGGACGGGATGAGGAAAACGCGAACTGGATTACACGCTAATGACAGAAACTACCTAATCGTCGCGTAATTAACAATTTTTTTTTCCGGGGAAGGTAGCCATCCATATTTTTTTCCTCCCCAGGTGGTAGGTGGTATAGGCAGGTAGGGCATATTATGAAAAGCCAGTCACTTCGAGAGAGGGAGGAAGGGAAGGAAAAAAAACTTAATTTAGTAGAATCCGCTTTTCTTTCTCTTCCCGCGCCCTCCTTCCCAATGAGGACTGAGGAAGAGGAAGATACGAGCACGGGAGAGGGGCGCGGGGGAGGGTCGGGCTGGATGGATCCGATGTCGCTTTATTTTTCCCGCAACCCCTCAGATTGGAGTTTCCACTCCTGGACACGATTGTCATAGAATCAAACGGCGAGTGGAATAACTCTCTCGACGCGTAGGTATACCCACACACACACACACATCCACCTGGTGCATGTGAATAGGCTCGAGCACCGGGAGTAATTTGAATACCGATATTGTCCTATCAAATTGCGTCCTCGTCAGAGCGAGTTAGAGGGTGACGGGGGAGGGAGTGGGGATGGGATATAGGGGGAGGAGGGGACAGAGAGCATTTTATGGAGAGGGAGTCGCGCAGGGGAAGAGAGGGATGCGAACGGGTCGGGAGGGAAAGAGTGAGTGAGAGTGAGAGAGAGGGAGAGAGAAGAGTTCATGGAGGAAAAAAAAGTCCTTTAATGGGATAACATGCATATAACTTCGCCCTTTGCTTTATACCATTGACGGAGGCGGAGTTTTCCGGTTTCTGCAGCTCACGTGCAATGGCTTTTCAAAGCCAAATACTGTTGCATTTAAATTGGCCAAACTACTGGAGTGAACAATAGTCATGCCACAGTGAACTAGTTTCCATAACGAGTACGAAGATTGGTATAATTCTATTGGTGACTTCGCTTGTTACACGGTTGATGGATCCCGCTGTTCAACTGTATTTTTTTTGCCTGCGATCGTTATCATTTTCGCATTGATGAATTCACCTGAGGGGAAAAAAAAGAAAGAATTCAGATGGCAGGGGTGCGGCGCTTATTACGCAAATGTTACGCATCGCGATATTTCGAGTGAAACGAGAGAATACGGGGGAAAGTAATGCATGCGATCCGGAGAACAATGGCGATAATTCTCTTGTTACGTACATCAAACGCCATCAGAAGTTTCGTTACTCTCCGGCAGAGATAAATTATGTTGAAACATGTAAAGAAGCATTTAGTCATAGCTATTGTGCTCCCGCTTGACATTCCAAAGCAGGCCATTTTAGGCCTCTCGAAGTTACAACTAAGAAATAATTTAGTTATTTTGATTAGGATGAAACAACGGTAAGCATTCATGGAAAAGGGTAGGCGACATTTCTAGAGTAATAGCCAAATATGAGGTTGCATTAATAATTATACGCGCCGATTCGCGAGGGACAATGTATAATGAAGTAAGGGATTGCATTTCACGTAATTTCAGTAAGGTTGAATGAAACAAATTTGACCATCTCCTTATTTAACAAATCAACGAACATCTGTGACCTTTGCTCAGTATAGTTTCCTGATTTTTATGAATGAAAATCAAGGAATTTGGTGAATATAACGCACAAATAAATTTCACGGCCAGGATTTCATGCCATTATTAACTCCAAGACTGAGATTTATCGTTTAATATAATTAAGGAAGCGCATTTTTATACGCTTCAGTTGCACAAAACTTTACGAAACATTATCTCCAACTATCTTAATTTTAGTGATTATATTAGGGCAAAAGAACTTTCCTAGGGTCGTGAAGTGTGGAGGAAAAAGTCAACAGGCGAAACGTAATTTAAGAATTCAAGATCAATGGATATGTTACAATGAAAATCAAAAGGTGAATATTAAATGAAATTGAGAGAATCTCCAATGAGAGATTCTTGGAGAAAAGAGAAGATCACTCGGAAGAATATCTCTTTGAAACAATACGAAGAAGAAAAGATTTTACTGGGATTTTCATCAGGAATTACAGTTACTTGAAGACTGCAGCAGAACAAAGAATGAATATTGCTAAACGCTCGTAAAAGAAGGTACTGCGACAAGCAGATAGAAATTCAAGTGTAGAACGAGCAATAAAGACACAATTATCACACCTGAGAACAGAACGGAGTTGATTTCTGCAGCAACCCTATTTTCGGATTGATAGTTGGTTACCATGAGAAAATTTCTGACGAGAAAATTTCTTGAATAGTTTCTAGCTCAAATACATCATAAGACTTTAATTCAATGACATGAATTACCTACAATTAAACCCGTGAGTAATTCATCGGCAACTATGGCTTGCGTTGACGTGCGTTACGAATATGACATGAATAGGGCATTAAAAATATTACAAAATATGTTGATTCAAACCAAATTGGAAATTTAAATATGTGGTAATATATTTATCACAAATCCAGCAGTTGGAATGTAAAAAAAATTAGATTGATTCGAAATGATTTACAACATTAACAGTAGTTATAAGAGAAATATTTAGTAACACTTGGGTGATTCAACCAAATTAAATTTCTGCAAATAATAGATTAAGCTGAAGTGCAATGACCATCGTTCCCCATTTGTGAAGATGGAAGCATACAGGAATGGATCACATAGAGAGCAAAAAAAGTAGAAAATGATACATAGTAACGGACTATCATTCCATTCACGTGTGTTCGCGAGTGGATTATTTACGGCAATATTCAACTTGATATAAAGATCAATTTTAACTCATTTTTATGCAACGTGTGCGAGAATACGCCGTAAATTTTAGCCGAATGGCGTGCGTGATTTATGCAAGATCGGGTTTTAAAAAGTAATCGTTCTCCATCCCTCTCTTACGAAATAAAAATTATCTCTAGGCCATCGTAAATCCTTCGGTGGTGAACAAAAAAAAATAACGCGCGAGGATGCACCAGCCGTAAATTTTTTCACCTCCCATTCGATGCATTGATCAAAGAATGAGTTACGCCCAGGGGAAGGGGGGGGGGGAGAAGAGAGTATTAAAAAAATAAGAAAATAAAACTCCGTACAATGCTTTCACACTCGTCTCTTCCTTAGGCTGTCGCATAAAAGGATTTGAAGGAGTTGGACCGAAAAGGGAGAGTAGTGGTTAGCTCGGTTGTGCAGGAGAAGCCCAGAATGGAGCCTAGGCTACGCTGAGAGAAGGTGGAGGGAGATTGGGATAAGGCTCCCTTCACTTGAGTTTCATTTATTCCGTTAAGCACACCTAAAGTTGCACTCGGCGATGGACGACTGGTTGGCCTGTAGGTTGGCAAGGCTGGATTTCTGGCTCTCCCCAATGCTCGTGCTTAAAAGGATACGGCTGAGCGGAAGGGGTTACCCGAGGTATAATGGTTTTACGAGGCGTAGCCCTCTTTCCCTCCTCTCGTGAGCGAGACCTCAATCCGCTCTTGGGGCGTTTGGGTGGACTGACTGATCAGTCGTTGAATTGCAAGAAAAAAATTGAGGGGACCGATAGCAATGTGGGGCTTATGGCGTTTATTTTGAGAGCCTACTCTTCCTATGACTAGTGAGATAATACCTCTTGACACATGTCCTCGCTAAGGCTTATTTTAGAATCGCGTTTAATAAAGAGTGATAATGATGTATTTTGCTATAGAAATAAACATGAAAAACACAGAACTCACATAAGTTTTTGAGGAAGTGAGAAAAAATTGTTGAGACACAAGAACAAGATGAACCCCAATACGGCGTAATTAGTCTAGGCGTTGTTAGAAATAACCTGGCATTATGATCATTATTGGTATTTTAACCTCCCTACAGCTTCATCGCTTCCATTCTACAGGCAGCCATATATGAAGAAATAACTCCATATCTATAAAATTAGGATAATACGTATGCTGATCTCAATATTATCCACCATTTACACAGGAAAA
The DNA here is from genome assembly GCF_022747635.1 of Hetaerina americana. Lineage (NCBI taxonomy): Eukaryota > Metazoa > Arthropoda > Insecta > Odonata > Calopterygidae > Hetaerina > Hetaerina americana. Next base: position 25,354,830 of record NW_027287095.1, on the reverse strand, counting down.
TTCCGAGCAAAACTATAAAAATTGAAATATTCAATTTATTTTTATAACTAGGGATGAAATTTCGAGAAATTTCGAAAATACGTAAATTATCAAGGATATAATTTTTTTGGTTCAAAAGATTTCTCACCAATTTATGTAGCTTACTTAAATTAGGATGTGATTCATGATTCTTAATCGTAATCAATGAACGATGAAAACACCATAATTCCCTTAAGTAGGTTCATTTTCACGACGTTAATATATAATCATTTAAACTTTCATACATTTTCAGCAAATTGGTTCATGCTTTCATCCAGCATCAGTTATTTATAAATAATGAGACAAGCAACTGTGAAGCATATTAAGCAGAGCACATTGATAGTACGCCGTTTACATAAGGTATGTGTCAAAACGGTTATGGTGTGATTTTCATTTCATGACGTTTAATTTCTGATCTCCCAGTATCTTTCATGAAAAATAAAACCTTACCCCTTAATTACCTTAAATGAAAATTTATTGAGATATTTAGATCAATCAGTGCTTTCGTGCTTAAAATGCATAACAGAAGGATCTTGGAACCTACACTTTACAAAGAGAGGCTAATAATCTCAAATAGTCCCTGTTAATCTAAATAATTCTAAAGTATTTTGTTACATTACGTCTTTCAAAGGTTTTTTTTCATAGAAATAAAGATCAACAACCGCCACTACAGCCAATGATTCGAAGATGTCTTTGATAGTTGAGGTTAAAGCCCCTCTCACTCTCTGCCCAAGTGTGCGTGAACTTCACACAGTCAGGTCAGGGGCCCAGTTCCCTCCCCTGAGCCACTTGCGGTTTCCCAGTTAAGTTCTGATATCCGGAAAGTCACACGGCTTGTGTTAAGCACAGAGAGTTCAAAGCTACCACTCGGGTTTGAACCCGAGACCCTCCAGTCAACAGCCGAACGGCATAACCACAAGAGTACATCTCGGCCCACAGATCAACGATTGGATTCACAAATTCAAATGGGTATTAATTCATTTTAGCATGATTGTCAACGTGACATGCAATCAGCAACTGCATACAGGCACATAATTTCGCATCCCTGCCTTGCAAAACATTGACTATTAAAAAAATATTGTAGCATTAGTTATCTGCGAATATGTTTACGGTGGAAAAGAAATAGTAATATGAATATTAAATCAACGAGGAAATTAGTGCGCATAGAACATAAATCTTGACGGATTCGGGACAACGAAGGCAGAGACGAACAGGAAGAGAAACAATGCATAGCACAGATTGAGAATCATAGGCTGAAATTTTAATAAATGAACGGAGAGTCACAAAGAAGTTCCCCGGCGAGTGACTTAAGAAAGTGACAACGGAAAACACTGAATGGAAGAGTGAAGGAATGATAGGGATATATTTCAAAACGCAGCAATCTGTTAAAGACAACAAGAGAATGGAAACTCAACGGGATGGACCGTATTGGAAACTGTACAGGTACTTAATAAAAACCGCGGAATGCCAAGACGAGAAAAGATTGATGCATATGAAGATAGCAGGAAGTCAAAAGGAACGTATGGTCAATAATTCGTCATGGCGTTCCATGCTTAGATCAGTCAACTCTATTCTAGTTCTTCTTGGAATTCCATTGTAACAGATCCCGGATATCAAGAGCAATAATAGAATAAAAATAGCCTATGGTATCACTGAAATAACATCTGTCTCAGACGTAGGCTAATTCAAAAACCGAAGTATTGGGGATTTGAATAATTATCAAGACAATAATATTCGGAGAAATATTCAAATGTTGAATACTAATTGTAAATGACACACCTCTGGATTAGTCACTAAGTGAATCATGAACAAATATCGAACCTCTGAGATCGCAGTGTCTAGCATTGGGCATGTGGAAGTAAAAACTTTTATTTATAAAGCAATTTGAAAGGTTATTGAAGGTGCTTCACTCTACAGTAATAATAATTCAGCAGTAAGAAGCGTAATCAAAAGAGTTTATTTACCGTAAATTTTCAGATGACTTTCCCAAATGCAGAATATAAGCAATCGTCAGATTGAAAGAGAACTGGGAGAGTTTAATGCACCCTTATTCAAGCAAAGGCAGTACTGAATGTTTTCTGTTTCTAATGGTGTTAAGAGGAGACGCTAACAAGGTCCACGCGACGGTTTCTTTTTTTTTTGATTGTGCCTAAATTCATGCGTCACCCTGTTCATGGAGGCGTGAAAATAGGGCGTTCAAAAGAATATACCGTCAATCCAGGAATCGAACTTCGATACGAAGTGTTAGGGAGTCAAAAATAATATATTTCATATTAATACACATATCAGCACGCTCCCGGCGCTCTGCCCGGATTATGTTCGACGGAGAAAATGAAGGAAGGAAACCAGAGGTTGTAGTTGTCTGTAGGCGGGGCAACTAGAAAAGGCTTGTGATAGCTGCGGTGGAGGCATTTACCTTAACCGAGACGGGAGAGGAGAAAAAGGAAAAATCTCGCAACGTTTCCCAGAATGCCGAGGGTGTGAAAGAGTTGATCGGGAGGGAGTTGAGGCGGTGTGTGAGTTTGGGGGGGAGGAGGAATAGATGGTGGAGAGAAAGCGGGGGGTGGAGTTAGTAGGTAATGGTGTATGGTGGAGGGTCGAGGGGGGGTCGGGGTGGGGTTCTCGTGGGGTGGTAGATTGAATGCTGCAGTGCGGGACCGCGGGTGACAAAGAGGCTGAGGGCTGGAGTCGAAATAAATCGGCCTTAGGTTCGGAGCAGACTGGGCGGAAGGGGGGAGGGGTGGAGAGGGGAAAAAAGGCAGAGAATGCGACGACCGTGAAGGTGACGAGGTATCGGGTGAGTAGTGAATGGAGATTGAACGTGGGAGAGAATTCAAGAGAGGAGGATGCAAGGAAGGGAAGGAAAGGCGAAAGGAAAGACGGAAGGAGAGAGGAATCTGGGACGAATTAGACTGAGGCAACAGCTCTAGAATATCTAGGGAAGATTATACGCTATTAGCATTTTTACATAAAGCCCAACATTTATGATCGGTAAAATGATCAGGATTAAGTTATAGCTACGAAAAAATATGTAGCTACGAGTGTTACGGTTCAAGTAAGCAAAAATCATAATTTGAAGGCAGGTAATATTACGCGGAACATTATATTTTTACTTCGCTCTTAAATTTGTTAACGCTGGAAAACACGTCATAATTCTCGTACCTTTGCTTGACTGAGGGTAACTGCTGCAAAAATACCATTACTAACTTAATAAAAGATATTTTTATACTGAAATTGAGTAATGTATTTAAAATAGTTGAACACAATATAGAATTGACACAATAAGGGGAAATATTATGTGAACGACCTAGGAGTAAAAAAATGAGAGAATGATTGTAATAGCAAAACCAGAATTGAGTGCTGAAGTGATTTTCATATCTCAAAATTTCTTTACATATGACATATCGGCGAATAACTACCAAACTAAATAAACAACCAAGGAAGCTCTTTCAAAAAAAACTATGCAATTTTTGAAGCTCCAATTTCGTAAAAAGTAAGAAGGTAGAAAGGAAGAGTAGGATCGAAAAAGGAAGAAGATTAAAATAACGCTATAATAGTTACCAACAGAGTGCTACAGTGGAAATAAATTCGTTCAAGACTAAATTATACTATACTTTTTAAAAATATTCATATTTAAACTAATAGGAAAACATTGCGGAAATTTTACTTTATATATATATTTTTTTTACTATAACTTTATAGTTTCATTTTAAGATTTCATTTTTAAAACATTAGCGGAAACAATGCAATGATATCCGGGTTTGTTGTTCAACTATTTATTCAAAGCTTTATGTCGAATCGAAATAACTCAGGACACCATTAGTGCGATCCCATATATATTTAATTCCTCACGTCAATTGAAGAAAGTACCTATTTATTCAAAGTTTAAAGTATGGAATAGAAAAAGGGATTTATGAGACTCATGAATGACGAAACCACTCGATCCAGAAACCAACCGTGAGACGGGATCAATTTATATATAATTTAAAACAAGATCTCCGGTTTGAAAATTGTTTTCAGTTTAATCAATCCTGACTGTCAGTCAATGTTCATACCTTATAATCGGAGAAGTGTTTTTAAGTGATCAATGCATTGTAATATCTACAGAAAGGGACGCTATTAACTATTAAAATGCAACGGTTGACGTTACTGCTGCCATATGACATAGGTAGGCACTCGTACACGGAAGTTCATCCTCGTGAGCATAATATGTACATGCATCTATTAACCTGACGTTCCTTCAAGACAAACATGCGGGGACTATCTTTCACCCTGCAGTCCCGTGAGCACTTAGGAATTACACCGAATAGGAGAGAAGCCACATAAAAATGGCATGAACCTACCCCTAGTGCGTTCGGAATGCAGGCGAGTACGACACGTAACACGGAGCTCGTGAGATGAGGCACTGCGAGGCAGATTTCCTCGGGTGCGAAATTTCTCGCCGAAGAAGAGAGCGTCGTCGTCTATCATTTTGAACCATCGTGGACACGGATAGCCGGGGATGTATGGAGGTAATCCCTTCTACGATGGCGGAATCGGCAGCGGAATAATGAGACCGCCGAGCAACAATACCGTGAATGGCTGCGCGTACCCCGGCCAACCGACCAATGGCAGGCGCTGTGAGCTGCACCCGAAGGATTTCTTTTTCCCCCCTCCTCGCGAGAAATGGTCGAGGGGGGAATGATCTCCGGAGGAGAATGAGAACGTGGATAGGTACTCTATCGTCATAACCCTGAGGGGAAATCCAGCAGCAGCTCAATATTCAGGTATATACATAGTGTACATTGGCATACGGACTTATAATCCCAACGTACGCTTCTCCGCTTCCTCTTCTCATCAGCTCGTCAAAGAAAAAAAATAAGTAGATAAAAAAAGGACCTCTCGCGACGTTTCATAAGCACATCACTCTTTTGTGATGGAGCGAGTTTGGCAGGATGCGGTGCCACCTGCGTTAAAAAATGTTGATAGCGTTTGAACAAAGTATTACCAACTATTGTCCCGGGATTCTTAAAAAGAGAGTGCTGACAGCTTTTCGTGATTAGTTTTATTGTGTACAGTCCTGAAAAGGAACAAGCTGGAGGAGTTTCTGGCGAATGTAAGTTATGGATTCCTGGAAGCCTATTAAAAGTCAAAAAGTCTATTTTCGTGTTGTTTTTCGTCATTTTGTCATAGAATTCCTTCTCAGTAAATCGAGGGAATAATCGCGCTCAACAAACATTCTTTCATGGTGCTTCCAATGGATTTGGGCGGACTGATCGGGGTGAAACTAATGAAAATTTTCTTTCCAAAACTCTTTACTTGATGCAGAACTATCGTTTAGTAACTAATTAGTGAGACAGTCGGGAATACTAAGGACTATCATGATGGAGTACAAAATCACGTTTAAATTTATGTGAGTGACACTCTTCCATCCTGTGTAAATACTTTGAAATCAAATGATAAAATAACAGCCCTTGATATTGATTCATCTCTTTCCTTGTTTTTTTAATTGCTGAAACCAAACGTAATTTTGATGTTGGGCGGTAGTTAAACTGAGAAATGCGTTAAGTTACTAATCGTAGTGTTTTAGGTTCAAGTGTTGATTTATTTTACAATTATCTCCACATGATTCTTATGGATATGGGATTGAATAATGATACTAGAGCCAGCAAAAAGAATGTAAATGGTGAAATTTCCATGATTACATCATTTCATTATGAGTTCAAGATTGGCTAGCTCTCGACCGAAAAATAGTCTTTCAGGATGTGGAATATGATTTCTTTTTACTAACGGAAATGAATTCATCAATGTGATCTATATGTGCTAACGTAACTTTCACCAAATTTAACTGTAAATGAGGATACATAGAAAACGATACTCTTACGCGGATTATAAAATTTCGTCAATAAAAATGACAATTTCTTAACAACTATTGAGCGATACTATTTCGTATGCGATACGACCTGCGGAAGCAGTTCTGACGGATGGAATGTTTCCAGCTCTATGAGCTTGAAAGGAATGCATTCTCGCCACAAACGACAGCAGAACTGGCTAGATAAAGATTTTAAAGACAAAACTACGGCCGCACAAACGGGCAGTACGAGTAGATGTGAAGCTGGAAGAGAGGAATGCGGAAGGTAAGATGGCAGAAGGAATGCCATAAAAGGCCCTTTGAATAACGATAGACGGCGAAATGGACATGTGCATATATTAAATATATATGTATTCTTTATTAATGATCAGTGTGAGTGTTGTAAATCATGATTTTATGAGATCTCTCGAAAACGTTTGTATTCATATCCCTCGCCATTAAGAGAATCTCACCGCGGTTGAATTCCGGAATACAATATCTGCGTTGGAACACCAGGAAACAAATGCAGTAATGGTTACATGTGAGTAACACTCTCCCATTGGAGAGAGAAACTCACACTTATGACGACTTTTACCCAATGGTATACATTATGTGCTCCGTCAGGGCTAAAAAGAGAAATTGAGCAATTGAGGCAAAGTTACGCTTCGACTGATTTCAACAAGCTGTAAACTTGGTTTCATATACGGTATTTTAGTATTTACATCTTTATATTTAAAATACAATTGGTTTGAAAAAGACAAATTTCCTTCCATTATTAACAATCAAGTTTAACGGTTGACGTCCAGCATGATTTTTGCGTAATATTGTTCTGCCTCTTAAATATCGTCATAAATAACTCATGATCTGCTGAGGACGTGTTACCAGAGATTTACGACGATGACATCCTTTAAACTATTCTATAAAAGTTGTCATTTAAGGATTATTTCAGGTCAATCCCATATTTCAAAATTACTTTTGGTCTATTTATTGAATACTTTAAAGATTGACCTGAAATAATTTCCATTTCGTAATAATATCCGCTAATTCATGGAAATCCACAGAGCCATGGGAAAAATTAGTTTGCATTACTTCCTATCTGTCGAAGTTATCCAAAATGTTCAACAAATGCACCATTCAAGAAAAAAATAAATAAGGCTAAACATAATTGACACTATTCTTGTGAATACTATTTTCGTTATTTGAAATTAAATATTATACGAGAATAAAATTATTTCCCGCGTATCTGAGGGTAAATAATATAATTTTTTGGTACAAATTCAATAAGTTTGTGAGATAGAAATTTCGGTCACTACTGATAAGCCTCAAGTGATGGTTCCACTCAAAATTACAGGAGTTTACTAATGCGACTCTGCTTCATTTGTTGGTTTGTATGATTTGTATGATGTCTCATCCTCGGAGCTTAGAGACATTTTTGACTGGGAGGAAGGTAGTTCAGAGTCTGTCCATTGATTAACAGATTTAAATCAAAGGTAAGAATCGCATCTGGACACAAGAAGTGCATTTCCTGTGCATATGAGCAATCAAACAATTGAAAATCTCAGTGGAGACAAAGAAGGAACAAGATTGAATGTGCTCATGAATTGATTTTTACTCTCATCTCTCAAAACAATAAATATAATTGAAAGATATTTCGGGCCAATGCTTTGAGCAATTCCATTGTAATGCCGGGCGAAGACTCATTTTTCACAGCTATTTTGATTATTCATTTTGCATTAATTAACGGATTAATGAATTATGTGATGCTTATTGTAGCATGTATCAATTGATTGATTTAAAAAAAAATTTTAAACCATTAGTTGATAAATGAAACGAAAATAACATGATTTACGTTATTATATGAGCCAAAATTTTGGGATTTCTAAAAGGATTCTTTTAAGTGACATCACCCAAAATGAGGTGACCGCTACCCCCAAAGTGTAAAATAAGCCCGGACTTGCTAGTCCCGGATGCCTATGACAAGTGTCTTATGTCTTCTTGAATATTAAATTCAATGCAAACTCCGCATTCCATTTCCATCTGAATCCCTTGTGTTTATGTACCCTCTTAACAAGTTGGCGTACCACCCTTTCACCACGCTGCGAGTGTGGAAAAAAAACGAAAAAAAGATTTAAAATTTCAAACGCGTTTCGCTCTACCAACTGGCGCGTGCACAGAGAAAGGAACGCGAGGGTACGAGCATGACCGTTGAGAAAAAACGGAAATCGCCCATAATACGAACGGACCTGAGCTTTTGACTATTTTTCCGTGAGTCGTTACGAGAACTTACTGTTGTTCCCCATTCCTCCCGGACGAACTGACGCGTTCCTTGTATTTTTTCACACGCTGTCCACTCTCGAAGAGAAAGAGAGAGAGAGGTGGAGGAAATAAGGAGGAGAGAGCGGGGGAAGGGATGATGGTTGGGGGAGGGGAGAAGGAAGAAAATTATCCTCAAACCGTTAAAGAAGAGCGCCCTCCATATCTCGGACATCCTTGAAGCCCTTACACAGTTTGCTTTTGCAGCGCGAGTATGGGAAACGGGAGTATGGACTGGAGAGCAAGGAGGGGGGAAGAGAGAGAGAGGAAGAGAGAGGGTGGGAGAAGAAAAGATAACTGGTTGAAGAGAGTGCGAGGGAGAGAGGAAAGGCTTGAGATCTGAAAGTCACACGGTCATAAGGCCCCCTCCCCCCCTTTTTCGGAGGAAATTACTCGCATAAAACCTCAGCGCGCATATGCAATATCCTCATCCGATTCCCCCCTCGCCCACCTCCCCTCCAGGCGTGGACACGACCGGCTAGCTCCTTCAGGGCATTTATGCAGAAATGCAGAAGATAGAGGAGAGAGGGAGGGAATCACCCATTTCTCCCTCGACTCTTCCACACCCTTCGGTCGGGGGAGATGATGGGATGGGGTGGGGGGAATAAGGGGAGGAGATGGAATTATTCTGACCCTCTCCCCATTCCGAAACGCCGAACTACGCCCATCTTTTAATACGTCCTTCTTTATTCCCCGTCCCACTTTCCCGATGGAGAGAGAGAGGGAGTGTGAGAGGGAAATCCTCTCCGCATTCTTTTTGCAGGGACCCCTCCCTTCCTCCACGCCCTAGGACCTGGTTCGTCTCCCCCCCCGCTCGCTCCGAACCCCAAATCCACGGATCCCTTATGGCCCACCTCGGATATCCCGAGTACCTCCGCCCTACGGAGATCCCTTCAAACACGCGCCCCACACCCTTCGCCCTCGTGCCATACCCTCGGCCCCCCTCCGCCGAACCCCTCCCCAAAAACTCTCCCGCCTCTCCATCACCCTTCTCCGCCCATCCCGACCACTTATCTGACCTCCCTCCGCACTCCCCCTCCGTGTCCGAAATTGCCATCTACATACTCACCCTCTTTCTCTCTCTCTTTCGCATCTCTCCGCATGCATAATGCTCCTTGCTCGATACTATCCGTGTCCTTTCTCTATCTCTCTCCCCGCATCATCTTAACTCTTCCCCCCGCAGAGACTATATGCAGCGTTTACACCTGGCCCACACCACCGCCTACCTCCTCATTCCCATGATAAATAAGAAGACTACTGCGAGGAATACATTAATCGAGGGAAACGAGGGAGTCGGGAGAAAGATATTTTTCGGGGACGAGGCGCGGTGGGCCGTCCGTTGTCCATCGCAATGCGTCCCGCGTTCTCTTGACGACGGTGGAGGTCGTGGGACCAGGGGATAGGGAAGGAGAGGGACGCCGGGGGAAAGAAATCCATGGGAAAAGTTGCGAAAAATCGGAATGATTAATTCCTGGCGGCGATCGTGTGACAACGTCCGCTTTGGTCACAAGGGTGGGCGGTTCTGTGCGGCGCAGGGAACCCGGGGGTCGGAGAGGCGGGGTAAGGGGATTTTGAGCGTGACTGCGATGTTTTCAAATATTTTGCCGCGTCCGAGGCAAGGTAGAAAATTTTTCCGTTTTCTTTCTCCGCTCCATGCAAATTAGCGCCAATGTCGTTGCAGGGAGCTCGGGAAGAGTTCAACGAATATCCTCGTTCCAGACGGAGGGGGAGAGGGCACACGAAAATACGGCAATGCACCGAAATCGAGCCGATGACTCATTCGACGCCCATGGGAAAATTTTACGGATGACACGTTTTTCGTATGTCTCAAATGAAACGGGTTAACGAGGTGGATTATTTTCATTCTACTTACAAATTCATCGAACTTAGGATGCCGATGATCTCAATAAATTATATTTCATTAGAAATTATATGCATTTTCTATGATTTAGAAATGTTTTTTATTTCTAACCTTGTGTGTGCTGTAAATGCTTATGTATGAAGGTGATGGGTCAAAAAATCACAGTTTTGTGTACTTTCTGCACTACTAATCATGATATCGACGTTTCCCCTTCGCCAACATGTACGCTCTTTCGGTATTTCCCGTCTTTATTCTATCGCTGATTCATTCACACTAGCAGCTATCAATATATTCCTCCTTTACTTTCTTCGACTATGGAATGATATGGTATCATAAGTTCTTGTATAGGACTATTTCCTATGTGTTTATTTTTTCTGTTTCCTCCTTAATTCTATCAGTTCTCTAACTTGTATCGATGTTCACGATCGCCTGGTGGCTGCTCTCCCACTAGCGAGTTGTTATTCTGGTCCTTTTGCTATAAAATTAGTGAAACTATTGTATTCACCTTCTGTTGGTAGTTTTATTTGTCTACGGTTTTCAGTGATGGCAGCGGTGAATATTTCTCGTTTGCTTTCGTGCAGTGATTTTATGTATCATGTCAGTTTGTGTTTTGCCCTCTTCAACGTTTTCTATCGTAATTTGATGTCGATGACCACCAGATTCTTTTCAGTATTTATTATATCTGCGCCGGAGTAGATCATCCCTTGATTCTTGTCCTTCGGTCTCACAAGGGTGTGGTAACTGGCTCTTTTCAAAACAGCCATCTATGAGTATTTTTATATCGATTCTACTCAAAGAATCTATTCATAGCAGTGCTCGAATGGCATTTCGTCTTTAGTATTCCGTTATTCCAGCTCAAATTGACCCGTTCTATTTGCCTCTATGTCTTCTAAAACCTTTAATTTCTAGCCGGCCATTATGATAAAGTTCTCTTTTCATTTAATCAGTGCATAGGAGTGGATTTATTTCAGTTGATTACCTGCCCCTTCTACGGAACTATTACGAATAGCTAGACGTCGGAATAGATCTGTTCTAACACATTTGCCGGACTACCTTCTACCTTCACCATCAGGGACCTCTCGTTATAATGCCAGATATTTCCATATTTTCCCCTATTTTTCTTCAGGGTTATGCTTGTTCGTGATACCTTCTCTTTATGTCCTGAATACAAGATTGTATCCCTCTTTCCATAAGTCTTCTGCCCAAGCCAGCTCCATTTGCTGGCCACTAATAAGTCCGATTCCTGCCTAGCTAGCCTGAACAAATAGTCTTAATGCGTTTTATATAATTAGAAACGCCTTTTTATTTTTACGTGAGAATTATACATATTCAGCGTAGTTAACGCTTAGTAATTCTATATTTTTTTACATTTGCCTACCGATGGCCCTTGCGCCCCTGAGAGTATCAGGCCCCAGGGGCGCAGAGGTCATTGGGCGTGAAAGTTGCACGTATCGTTAAAGCCGGAAACGTCACGCCCACTCCAACTAGAATCCCTATCCTTTTTACTTAATTTGTCTCCATAGGATTCTACATTCATAGATCTCGAAGAAATTCCCATTTTTACCAAGTTTCCCCACTCGGGTTATTCTGCGCACTACACCTTTAGTATCGTGCATGCAAAAAAAGAAAGAAAAAGGAGTATGATGTGTTATGGCGTAATATTGCTATCACAACGATACGTGCAGTTTCTGCGACGATTATTGTTAAATCTGTCGAATTTCATCTTGTCAAGAGTTTTTTTTTCGATTTAACCTCCCAAGCAATTTATTTCCCAAACACATTTTCGCTAAAATTTTCCAAAAAATCAATTTAATGATTCTCATAACGAGTGTCGTTTGAAAGATGGTGGTGTATCTACCTATAGATTGATTAATTATGGAAATATTTCCTCAATTAGTCGTGTTTTGCAGGCAAAGGTTTTTATACAATCAGGTGACAGCTTTTGAAATTAAGTCCGCAGGTCACAGGCGTCCGTGTTGCGAACGCGATGTGAATTGGGAGATATTAAAAGATAAACGGGTGCTGTGCCCTGACCTCCCTTCAGGCAACGTTTCTATCTTAATGTTGGTTGCTAGGCCTCCCACTCTGGTCTATTGTAAGCCCTGGCCAGAATATGGAAACTTGGTAAAGGAGCCGTCTCCAGCGGACAGAGACGATTGTACGACTAAGATTAGAAGAATGAAGTGGTAATGGGCTAACGCAACAACACGACCGTGTCGTGGGAGGTCAGCAAACAAAAGGCAAACAGGAGAGCGTTATCACAATATTATTATATATTTCTGCAATTAAGAGATAAATTGCATGCCTCAATCTCGAGAACATAATTTTCCAATTTATTGGAGCGTGACATAAAATAAACTTTATTTAAATCGAAAAATATGCGTGAATTTGGCATTTTTCGGGGAAATAGGCACCAATATCGGTACATTTTAGTGCCATCTCAACAAAAAAATGGCGCTTAAAAAATAACATGATGACTAATGGGATTTTGCTCTTAGGTTCATGACTCTGTCAAAATCCATAAAAAAAGGAACTATGAAGGATCGATTTATAGTGGAATTCTAAGGACACAACGTGAAGCAATAATTTAGAGGCATTAACGATTAGGAAAACTGGAGATTAAAAAAATTCGATCTTAATTTATGATCATGAGAAAATAGATTCAATACCTAAATGGTGACGCCAATAATGATAGCCATTCATTGTTTAAGAGAATCCCTGAGATGTCTCTATGGGATCCATCAGGGAGACTTTAGCAATTTCTAAATCTATTTGAGGGTAGTGGGTAGGTAAAAACTTACTCTGCGACGAAATCTTGACGGCAGTTGTGGATTACGATGTTATGCGTAGCACCGGAATGGGCGGACGCTTCAAGGCTTAAACCTCTCCGCCACATTTTCCCTCTCGCCTTGGCACAATGTCATTTCCCTGTACAGGATTTGGACACGTGTGTGAACGGAACCGTGTGCACCAGTGCCGCTGGGATGAATCATCAATTCGGAGGCGAGGGAAGGGATGATGCAACTACCCAACTGCAAAAGATGAAGAAACCTATTAAATGTAAACGAAAAAACATGGAAGAATGTATAGTTATGGGTTTCATTTATACCATTGATAGAGAAGGAATAACATTTCGTCATTCAAGGAGATTATAATCTATAAATGGGATATGTGCGTTTCTGTTTTATCTGGAAGTAGTTTCAAATAAAAAAATGACTTCGAATTACTGTTTACATCTATGATTTATTTCACATGTTCTTATAATTTAATTTATTTGTAGTTAAATGCCACAATGATGATATCATTTGCTGGCCTTTAATCGATTTGTATGCGATTCCAATGTACCAGACTTCAGAATTTGCTATTTGTTTTCTCGGGGATCGGAGTAGTGCGGTGGCTAACGTACAAGCTTCCCACCCAGAGGCCCCGGGTTCAAATCCTGGAGACAATTAATGTTTTTCAGCGGTATCCAGATCCCTACTTTGTGGAGAGCACTTCGAGGGAGTACGACGTCCGTCGGAGAGGACGTTGAACAGCGGTCTCCTTGGCACCTTTCGACGAGAGTAGGCTAATGCCGACACCGGGTTTCTCTCAAGCCTTCCTTTTTCATCAATCCCTAATGGAATGGCGCATGTGACCTTAAAAGTCGGTCGCCTCCCATAAAAACTACTACTTATTTTTCTCAAGTAAATAAAAATTCCTCAATACTACAAGTAACTATGAAAATGTCATTAAAGAGGCAGTTTAATTAGGAGTGAGTTTTTGATGAATTGCATTTTACTCTTCAAAGTGAAAACTTTGCTTGAGTTATAAATAATATAAGTATTAATTGTAATAATCTATTTCAATAACCCTTTTTGAGACAAATTTTACTATCCTTTCTATCGTAGTTTTTGACAGTCAAGAGAATTAAAAATTAAGTCGCCACGTCACACTTGTAAAACTTCTTTTAAAAATGAAAACTTAAAAATGCCCTTTATTACACTGCTAATAACATGAATTTTTTCTTAAATTAATGTTCTCTTCTCAACATTTCTGAGTACTTGAACTTTCTTATGACTTCCGCTAAATATTTATCTACTACTGCTTAATCAAAGTTTAGTCCCAGGAAGTGTATTTGAACGGCGTTAATTACTTAAATGTAAGGTGGCTGCATCTGAAAACACTCAAAACTCTAATCAAAGGGATGATGAGGAATGAGTATGGAATATTTGAAGGGAAAAGTCTTAAGGAACAGACACACTTGTATAGCTGTGTAAATACTTGCGAGTAGTGGTTTTTAACGTTACTGTCCTACGCGAGATAAAGAAATATTTTGTATAAATTACAACACTGTCTGGGACTTCGGCGAAAACTGTCAATGAACTGACGTTACATATATAGCTTTAACGTAAGTTTCCACGACGTATTGTAGGTCGATATGCCTTCGTTGAAAAACCAAAATGCGTACATCAGTGACTCATGTTACAGAAAACTTTGCAGCAGAACATCTCTGGTCCTATCAGATTGACGTCATAGCATTTTTAAATTGACAATTTATTATATGAAGGGAAGTGGAAAGAAACCTTAAACGAGTAAAGTTGAAAACTGGCATGAGTTTTTTCAAAAGCATTAAGAAAAGACTTTGTCTTCTAGAACATAGCCACATCGAGGTCAAATTGTGTTCCATCGCTACCAGTACCTCGCAAGATACAAGAAAATAATTAGCAGTGACAAAATATATATGATGGTCAATGAAACAATAGACTTCCTTGGTCTTACATGTAACCAACGAAGTAATAAAACAGATGGAAAGGGATTACCCCAGTGAATATTTTTTCATCACTTGTGCCCATCGAGAAAAGATAAGTCGAAATTAAAGAAGTATACTATTTTATATAGGTCCTAATGTACCAATTGATAATACCCTCTTATCAAATAATAATGATGATACGCACTTTAAAATAATCAAAGATAGTTATACCAGTGGAAAAGGAGGACTTTGAGAAGTGTGATGACTGCAATACCGATGAAACCAAAATCAGTTAAATGGGAAAAAACATAGACCATTGAGTCTGATTTCTCACGCGCCAAAAATATTCGCTCGGATAATGAGCCGAAGAATAGAAGGTTGGATAGAAGGAAACCTAATGAAAAACCAAGTCGAATTCAGGTAAAACCTGTGGAACAAGAAAGGCAATACTCAGCAGGAGGGCACTGGCCGAAAAAGATGATACACATAAACAAGGCATTGTATGTGGCTTTTGCCGGCTTAAAGAAACCCTTCGACAACATCAAATGAAACAAAATGTCCAGGGAACTAGAAGCGCAGGGAATTGGCTACTACCACAGAAGAATATAAGTTTGTATAAAAAGTATCGGTGACAATTTTTCCCTGACGTGTGCGTGAAGTGTTGAATTCAGACCGTCGGTTAAGTGTGAGAATGATCGCGGATCTTATTGGCATTGATAAGATAACAGTGTAAATCACTGCCACATAGAAGTTGGCGATGCGAAACAAACTCGTCCCGAAGGTCTTGACGGACGACCAAAAGTAGAGTCGAGAATCTACTTGCGAAGACATTCTGTAGCGACACCGCGAAGATTCCCCAACCCTCTTTGAGTCCAGACTTGGCACCAGCTGACTATTTGCTATTCCCATAAGTGAAATATTTCCTCATGGGACACCATTATGGGACCCTCAGTGCCGTCAAAGAAAGTTGCACGCGTACCGTTAAGGACCTTCCGGAATTCGCCAACCAGGGAGTATTCGAGTCGTGGAAAAGCCGCTGGAAACAGTGTGCCGACGCTCAAGGGACAGTCTTTGAAGAATATTGAGGCATTTTAACAGGGTCGGAAATAAATATATATTTTCCCAAATCTTTTCCTGATAATTTTAATTCACCAACCAGGGAGTATTCGAGTCTTGGAAAAGCCGCTGGAAACAGTGTGCCGACGCTCAAGGGACAGTCTTTGAAGAATATTGAGGCATTTTAACAGGGTCGGAAATAAATATATATTTTCCCAAATCTTTTCCTGATACTTTTATACAAACCATGCAATTTATTCATATGCAAAAATCAGGAAACAACCGCAAACATGAAAAACTGAGAGAAAAAAGAAACCAAAATTAACAAAGGAGTTAAAAAGAATGCAACCTCTACGCAGCACTATTCAACATATATCTGAAAAAAGGAATAAAAGAAGGGCAAGAATTGGACATCAAAGGGGCCAAGGAAACGGCAAAGAAATAAACATGCTAGGTTTCGCAGATGGCGTCGCATTAGTTGCAAAAATACGAGAATACATGCGAGCAATTTTGAATGCTATGGAAGAAGTACGTCGGGAATATAATATGAGTATTAGAGAAAACTAAAATCCTTGGTGTGTGAAAGAGAGGAGTTGAAAGCAGATTACAAGTCGAAGAGTGAAACTAGAGTAAGTGGAATCCCTCATCTGCCTAGGAAGTAGTATAACATGGGATGGAAGAATTACGACAGACATCAAGCGAAGAATAATTCAAGCTAAGAATGAGTTCATGAAGAGACAATTACTATGTTCAAAGAACCTGATGTAGCAAAAAATGAAGCAGTTGGTCAAAATGTTCGTAGGTACGGATCAGATACACGGAACATTGGAAAGGTGGACCCTGCGAAGAATGGAAGCCTTTCAGACTTGGTGCCGGAGAAGAATCCTGAAGATTAAATGAACAGACAAAATGAGGCAGATGAAGCATTCGGAACAGCGGAAGAGGAAAGGGTCGCACGGAAAACTTCCCCACAAAGAAGAACTTGATGGATTGGACACACCTTAAGGTACAGTGGAATAGCTGGGAAAGGAAGATCCCACGGGGAAGACCAACAGATTAATACCTATGATAGACTAAGAAGGACGTAAAATGGAAAAAGTATTGGGGGTGAGGGAATTAACACAGAAAAGAGCAAAATGGACGGCTTAAATATACCAATTCGGGTTTGAAACGATGATGATGAATACATCAATTATGCACGATGAAAATAGAGTTAAGGTTTCCTTTATTCTAAAGAAATGTTACACCACGCATCGTAAAGATCCATGGTAAATATTCCTAAATAAAATTACCGCATGCAATTGCCTTGTCCATCACTTATTTCGAGAAGTCAGAAATTTTCTTAAGGGAGTTGACCAGCTGGATGCCAAGATTAAAGTGCTGAAGTACCAGGTGAAGAAGTAAATAACTGTAAATGTTTAAATGGCTGTGCTCAATGAGTTTACTACAATATTCAGAGATTTAGAGTAGAACTTATTTAAAAAAAAACACTATCAGGGAAAGCAGTTCTTTGAAGCAGGATCTTAGGTGAATTGAAACTATTTAACGTGGCTTGTCGGTAGAAGTCCAAAGTCGTGGTACTGGTGTCAGACAATGTCCAAAAAACTATTTATACATTTAAAGAATTTTGAAATAGAATGCAACGCCCATTCCCCATGAAAACTGTTCATGGTTTTCATTGTAGTATTTAGATAAAATTAAAAAGTGATAACAAGATACAAAATCAACAAAATCTATAATAATATGTAACCACATTGTATTTCAATGGAATACTATTTATTATAAAATAAATTAGTTTTTATCATAACACTTTTAACAATTTTTTATAACTTTCAGCTATTTTAGATTTTTTAAATTACATTTTTCTTTTCAGAAGATTTTGCATGGTAACTGAAAAAATAAATTTATGGGCTTTCAATTTTTGGCTATAGTTTGTACGACTTTCTCATTTTTTGATTTCAATGCATAGTCATTCTCTATCTAATTTTAGGCAATTAACATTTAATATATTTTTCGAAATACGGACTTAAACACCCCTCGGACAATGTTACCATTACTTGTGCAATTAAGTATTATAGCACAATGTCGGTTATTGACTTGAGTTGATTAACGACTTGAGTTCACCCAACCGTCGACGTTCACGGCTAAAATCCATATTCAGTTAACCATGACTTGTGGCGCATTATTCATTAATAGTATGGATAAAAGATAAAAAAATAAACCAAAGCGTTTGTTTTTAATCACAGGAATAGTACACTAGGAATATTATAACTCAATTTCTCTTGTCTCTCAGTTTATTACTCTGTGCTTTGAATTACGGTAATACGCAAAATTTATAAGCGCTATGCACAATTATGTGGTCTTATTTTTGAGTAAGTCAAGTCCGGCTTTTAAGTTTAAGCAACAGATATTCCGTCAAGGATGAGAAAATAAATTGAATAATATGAAACGTCCAAAATTCAGCTTCAAAATATTATCTTTCAAATTCACAAAGAAAAATAACGTTTTGAATGATATTAAGAGATTAACCGAGGGGATGTAATGTTTCGATAAAGTTGTATCTCCTCTCAGGCATTAATTTCTAGGAAGATATTCTCTAGATTTAGAATGGGTGTCTTACCACCGACACAAGTATTATCGTAAGAAAGCATAGTTAGTTTTCTTAGCATTGGTCATCGTTGGTCGGAATGTCAAGCATGCGACAGAAATTTACTATAAATGAAGAATGTATAGTAGGCATTTTAGTTTAGTATTTGCATAGTAGGCATTTTAAATACAATATGGGCCATTATATTCATAAGGCTTTTATATTTTCGCACTCTTACTCTCTATGTCTGCCCACGTTCATTTGCGTATATGAGGTGCGTTCAAACATGAAACCACTCTGATGAAGACACCCGAATCTTCACATAAACATTTTATACGGTCTCCATCGGCGGTGGTGACGCTAAGCTGTATTCATCCCGGCGTCCATGTTATGGGGGCGTAACCACTTCACCCCTCTAACACCTCAACCACGAAGACGCAGGCACGCATCGTGACCGTCACGATCGTCGTTCGACGGGCGGAGAGAAAAGAGGGAGATGCCGAGAGAAAAAGCGGGAAACAAGGGTGGAAGGGGAAGAAAGAACTCAATTTTCTTTCGAGCCGATCCGTAGGGCGGTCATTCAAGGGAGCGAAAAAGACTCCGCCAGGATCCAAAGGGATTTGTGTCGTGTGGGACGGAATGGAGGGGGCAGGAGACAAGAACCGCAATGGGATATAACTGGAGGGATGAGAGGGCGTGCGGTGAGGTGGAGGGTGGTCGGGGCGAGGTGGGGCAGGGCCGGCGGCGGGAGGGGATGGGAAGTTTGGCCGGGATGAGAGAGGGGGGAGGTTCGGGGGGAGGGACAGAGAGGAAGGATTTCGTGGAAAGAGTAAGTGGGATGCAGATGAGCAGATGATGTGTCCTCTTTCTCCCCTATCCATCCATCTCCCTTCTCGCACACCGACACCGCGCTCTGCGCCTTATAAATGCGATGGATGCCCCCAAACTCTCTTTCTGCTCGCCACACTCCAGATAGGCGGGGAGGGAGGAGGGATATGTCCTCCCCATCTCCTCCTCTTTCGCCTTTCCTTTCCCCCAGTCCGATCTCCTTGCCCTCCCCACACCTCTCGGTCCCCAGGACGGTACACACACGAAGGCTAAACCTCCTCCCACCTCACTCTCCACCGCCCCTCCCTTCCTCCGGACGACTGATGGGGAGTCGGCGGGGAGAGAAGCGAGAAAAGGAAAAAAGAGGGAGACGAGAGAAAAACCCTTTCATTTTTGAGCGCTAAAACCCTCTCTTCTATCTCTCCCCCCCTTCCCTTCCCGCCCCCCGTCACCCTGCTTTCCGCCCTCCTGAAACTCCCACACGTTTATTTCCACCCGTCGTACGTCCAGCCCTTCTCTCCCGACCCGCGCTCCGCTCGAGGTTTCCGGTCCACCCCCTTCCCTCCCACACCCTCCTCCACTCGATATCCACGCGCT
The DNA here is from genome assembly GCF_022747635.1 of Hetaerina americana. Lineage (NCBI taxonomy): Eukaryota > Metazoa > Arthropoda > Insecta > Odonata > Calopterygidae > Hetaerina > Hetaerina americana. The sequence continues at coordinate 25,335,008 of NW_027287095.1, read as the reverse complement.
TCCTCCTCCACTTCTCCTTCCCGCTCTCTCCCTCGCCCCCTCCTCCGGTGACTACCCAACACATTTTCGATCCCCAGAAAATAGTCCCTACAGTCTCCTCCACCCTTGCCTCTTCCACCGCCGCCCATCCCCACCTCCCCGCCGGAGTTGCACTAACGCCTCCCCATTCTCCATTCCTGTCCCGGGAAAAAAGCCCGCGACTCCTCTCGCACGCACACACGAGGGAACGCATAGATACACGCACCTCTGACACCACCCATCCGAGTAGGACAGGACGCACCCAAAACCCTTTAGGAAAAACCTCTTTCGCTTGCCTTGCCCTTCGGGGGGCCTTTCGTACTTCCTATATATCCCACCACCACTTCCCCGCCATCACACTCTTTCCGTCCAACCTCCCCCACCACCACTACTTCTCCCATTCGTAGCCAGCGGACCCATCTCCTCGCCCCCTCCCCGCCATATACACCCCGTCTCCGCCCTTAACCCTCTCGATCCCTCCCCGCCTACCCCCTTGCGCCCTCCTTCCTTGCCGATCTCCCTCCTTATCCCGCTCTCACTTCGGTAGGTAACATTACGATGCCCTGCTCCCAACTGGAATAAATTTACATGTTCAATACCTACCTCCCAAAAGGAGTTCTCCCCTGGTCCCCCCTCTCACCCCACACCTCTCTCCCCTTATCCTCCTCACCTCCTCCCACCCCCTCTGTCCTCCTCCTCCTCGAACCCTTCAGCGGAAACCCTTTTCCTTCCTCCGTTTCATCGTTGCCAACCCTCTCCTCCCCCGGCCCCACCCTTCTCACACATCTCTTTCCCTTTTTCTCCAGCTCATTCTTGATTCCCTAAACCCAACCCTTTCACTCCCACCCCTCTCCCTTCCCCTAATCCCTTCCATCCCTTTCTCCCACTACTCTCCTTTCTACCCCTTCCTCCACCCAGTCCTCCACCTTACTTCCCCCTCGATCGCCCCGCCCCGCAAACTCCACCCCCTCCCAACCCTGCCCACATCCTCCATCGAATTGTTACCGCAACCGTTCTTACCCATCTCCGCCTCCTCCACCCCCTCCCCCCCCAACGGCTTGGACTTAAAACTCCATTCTCTTCCACACCGCTCTTAATCTCCAGCTCCTTTCTTCCACACACCCCCGCACACCGCCCGCCTCGGCCATCCCTCCCCACCCGTCCCGGTCTTCTTCGATTCTCCCGAGTTCTTTCCCGTTTGGGCGATTCCTAAACGTGTTACGGTGTAACGCTCTGGAAAAAAATAAAGGAATGAAAGGAAGACGCTACCTCTCGATACGGCATTAGGGAGCTCACGTGGACATGCTTAGTGAGGCCTTGCACAAGTGCGCCCAATGGGAAAGCTCTGGACGGATGATTTTCTTTTTTCCTGTAACCAGTGGCTGAGGCTATTTTAACTTGCTTTTAATTCGCTCTTGCACGGGAGTCTTCAGAATTATCAGACCGGCATCAAATTGTAAAATTCGCCTATTGCGTCAGGAGTTTTCACCAGATGTTTATCAGTTTATACTATGCACTGCATATGTTACAAATGTCAAGTGAAATGAATGTAAATGAGCCTCTTATAAGATACTGTTTTTTTAATTACGCAAATATTGAGTCATCTGTGTCAGATTGCCTGTTGGATCTGGATTTTCTTTCGCTATCATATTAGGAAAGTAATTCCATCGGAATAAAAATTAAAATTCAACCCGAATTCAAACATATTTAATTAAAGTTTATGTTATGGATTATTGATGATAATTGTATAGCACGTGATTCGGAATAAAGTCTACGATGGCACATTTTCTAGGCAAGAATGAAAACTTAAACAAAACATTTTGAAAAACGCAACTACATGAAAGTTTTTTCTTACCTTAGGTAGCCCCAGATGTATTCAATAGATTCAGGCGAGATGTATTGGAAGTTCGTGAGTATGGGAAAAACAAAATTTCCACTTTTCCACAGATTTAGGATTTTATATCTGTGAAGAGTACGAAATTTGTTTTTCTCATCGCCCCAGATGGTATAATTATTCACAAAAATATAAAAACACAAACGTTCAAATTAATAATTGTATTTTAAGTGAAGGTAACCACGCCATATGCTTTCCTATCACAACATCACATTACTCTGTCATAGCATGCTTAAAGTCACTATATTTCCAGAGAGTTTGCTTTCCCAAATACATCGGAACGACATTGATGTAATCGGTTTCAAGGTATTTACGTTTTACTCTCCTGACAAATCTCTCATTAGCATCGAGATTCTCCTCCAGAATATATCTCATAGTCCTCCATGTATTCTCATTCGCTCCCTCCCAACCTCCTCGCCGTTTCGCCCCTCCCCGAACCCCCCCATTCTCCCCTTCCCATTCCCGCTCAATCTTACTCGCACAGACCCACGCCTCGGGTGAATATCCTTAACACGTACTAATCTAACTCCCACTTTCCCGCGCCCAGTTCGACGTTATGCCACTCTTAATCCCCCCACGCACTCACCACCTTCCTTCCCGTTCCCTTTCCTCCTGCAGCCCCCTCAGCTAATCCCTTCCCACCTCCCTCTACCACCCCCGCCACTCGATCGCTCCCTTCCGCCGACATCCCCTACACCCGCCCACTCCCCCCGGCCTGCCTAATCTCGTTCCCATTCTCTCTCTCAAGCTATCACCTCACTCTTCCTCCCTTTCCACCCCTCTCTCTGCCACCTATTACCTCCCCCTCTCCCCGTCCCTCGCGAGGACTAACCGAAAGCCCCTCGCGGGAAACGACAGAAATTAGACCGGCATCACACGTCTTTAAGTGCGGGGGGCGGGGAGGGAGAGGACAGGGAACGTGGGGAGACCGTGGGGAGAAAAGGATGAAGGGAGCGGGGGATGGGACATCTCTCGGGGACCCCTTTCCATAATCTCCGGCCTTTCGCTCTTTCCACCGCCCCCGCCCACTCTACCTCCTCCGAACTGATCTCCTCTCCCACGGCGTCCCAAGCTCTCTCTCTCTCGCACCTTTTCGCTCGCCACACGTCTTCTTCATATATATGTATATGCAATTGGTGGGGGAGAATTTGACCAATTGCCTTTCGTCCGGGAATAGAGAGCGGAGCGGAATTGAGCGGGGACATCTTACGGTATATTTGGTCCGTGGCAATTACCTTTCGGAATGAGTGTTAGTATTGTCTCAGCCGTGTGAGGGTTTGACGTGAGCTACCTTCATCCTGATCCGTCCGTTTCATCCTTTCATCCCAACTTCTACATGATTTGGAATATGGCACTATAGCGACGAAATGATCATGGGTGTTGTCAACTGAACATAAACAAGTAAATATTTTTGTAGTGTATTCATTAGATACAGATGCGACGGGATCAAACTATAATAACCTTTGTGTCAATATGTACAATCCTGCTTTACTCCTTTTCCTAATTCTACCCATTCGGATTATTTATCCATGATTTGCATCTGATCAGTCTAAGGGATTTACGGGTTGCGGTTTAGTCACCTATCCCTCCAATCAATTCCTATTTTCTGTGTCAATATATATTAAATTAAAGTAACGACATGTCCACGATAAATTTTAGAGGAGTCTATTGGTGCAAAACATAGAAAACCATTCTAGAATCACCATTGGATATATCTTATTGTTTAGTTTGGATAGTAAACTGACCGATCAAAAATTCATTAGAACCGAAGGCAATTTTAAGATTTAGTGATATATTTATAGACACTCGCATACATATTTGCATTCGAAGAGACTCAATAAATATATTATTCAACTTTACCTGAAAATAACCATAGAGCAAATTAAAATATAGATTAGAAATTTATATCGCTACTAAGTAAAATTGGCTTAACACCCAGCATTGGATCTGTCGAAAAAAAATCATCTCAACTTTGGTCAAGGGCTTTGGGCAAGTACAGAGAAAAAATTTCGACGTTAAATGAAAAATTCCCCAGCATAATGAGACTAATAGCCCTTCAAACCTTTCAAAAAGATGAATCGTTCCGACTTATCCATCCAGCTACCCGTCTCATTTACGAAACTTCTCAATAGGAAATTTTGACCTAATGGATTGGTTTGATGCATTAGCTACCGTTAAACCTCTATAAAAGCCACCGCCAACATATAGCCCGGAGACGTTCCTGCGATTTTTCAAATTGTTTAAACTGTCTATTACGCGCCATCCATCTCTTTCCTTCCCCTTTCATTTATCCCACCAATTCCCCGCGCCCTCTTTCTCCTTCCCCTTTGATTCTTCTCGTATCCTACCGTCATCTGCCGTCCTCTCGCCTACCATCAGCAGTTCTCAGGCTTCTCTCGCCTCCACCTTGCCCCGGGGACACGTAAAAGCCTCGACGAGAAAAAGAGAGTTGAGAGAGAGAGAGGGGGAACATTCCATCTCCCTCACCTGCGAAACGTCGAATGCTCGATGAAGCGGAAATGTTTCCTCGTGTCCCCCAAGGCACTTTACTCGGGCCCCACCCCTTACACCCTTCCATGACCCACCTCGCCCCTTTCCCCAGCATACCCTCCCTACGCCTCCCTTTAAAAGATCGCCTACCGTGCAACAACGCCCATGTGTGAGTGCATATGTAAAAGTTCCGTGATCCTTCTTTGGTCGGGGAAGCAAGGCGAAGAAATGGGGCACAATGCCTGTCCCGTGAGGTACACGCTCTTCCTCTCTCTCTTTCCCTCTCTCCCTCACACACACACGTAGGGATACAGGCACACTAAACTTGGGTTCTGCTCCTTATCAAAAAGGAGCAGGCCACTATCCCCATGCGCGGCTAATGGTGGAAGAGAGAGGTTGGGAACGTTGCTCGCTGGCTGGAAGACCCAAACTTCGCCTGCAGATTGGATTATCTGTGCAATGACGTGGATGCTCGGGCATGGAATTCTTTTCGAAGAGTCGCGGTAATGGCAATAATGGAACAGCACCGGATCAAAGAAGTGGATGACGAAAAATCGTCTTCCGAGCCAACGGGCACTAGGGATTGTCATGTTGTTGATCTTGTTTTGTGGGATGCAACCCTTATTGTTGCAAGGAACTGAGGGGAACCGTCACCGAGATATTTTTTCGGCAGTATTGTGGTACGCTCACGGATAGAGGTTTTTTATGGCCACCATTTCCCTTGGTACAAAGCCGTAAGCCAAAGTGTACGTCAACGGTGAAATGGTACATGCATATTTGCATATTTAAGGAATAAAAGAAATAAGAAGAAAAATAAATAAAAGGCACAGTTACGATATCTCGTATATACCATTACCTTTTAATTATATCGCAGTTAAGAATCCTTAAGACTCATATAATAATTGTACTAAATGGTGCAAGAAAATGAGAGAACATTTTAAGATTCAAACTGCCTTACATGGAAAGAATATGAAATCTGATATTGAAATTTATGACCTACTGGGTGATTTTCGACGGCGAAACTCGAATAATTATATCAGTTGACTTGCTTTTAGGATGAGTAGGAAATCTTGACTCATTTGAACCAAAATATTTCACTCTCATTAAGACTTGAATGTCTAACATTCTGGAGTCTCAAATTGAGAAGGTTTCAGAGGTACTGTTCCTGAGAAAACCACATTTTTCATTAATATTTCAGTCCATGTTTGGACATTAGGTGGAGATGACTTCGATGCGGTATGTCGTCTATCAAATGGAACATTAAAATGAGGACGCTAAGTCAGTTTTTAAAGCATATGCTTAGGTCGAAACCGAGACCCGACTTTCGTCTTCTTGACGCCATTCTCACTTTATAACGAACCCTGGAATGAAAGACGCCATTTAAAGGCAAGGACGCTTCTAATTCACTAGATTATCTTACCCTTAAAGCATTCTAATTACTGATTTTTAATCAGAAATGTTCACAAATATTTTATAACCCCCATTGTGCTATTCCTTCACTATGATATTTATCTTACATCGATGATACTAAATGAAATTAAGCTAAATTTAAGCGGTCGTAAATGTTTTTAACCAAAGTAAAAAGAATCATCATACAAGCAAACGCGTGAATTTTATTCACAAATAACCTGAACACATGAATTGGAGGAAGAATTAACTTTCGGATAAACACAACATACATAATTCTTACAAGAAATTATGCGATGCAGATAATACAAAACAAAATTTAGTGCTTAATAATATCAAAATTTTTTGTGTGCTTTATTTTACGTCAGAATATGAGAAGTTACGTACATTCTGTAACACTTACAGAGGTCTTAAATCTTTGGGAAACTAACCCTCAGGCTACTATCCTTGGGGTATATTTATTATTTTCTTCTTAAATGGACAATAATTTTTAAAATAGGGTAAAATGCCTATTCGTTGACGATGAAAATGTTTCCGTTGCAACTATATTTAATTCCGAAAAATAGGATAGAGATGACTATCGCTTGCTTAAGAAGATCTTTATTCAGGAACAAAATCTAACATTTGTTCATGAAACTGTTGCTGCTATCAAATCCATCATGAAAATCTATGAACTTAACAAACCCTCATTAGACTTCTGAAATTATTTCGTGCGGATTAATGCTGAAGATATATTTGTTGTTAGATATATAGACATACTAGTTCAATGATTAGTTGTACATTAATGTATATTTCAAAAGTGTTACCTAACTCATTGATAGTATTATTTTGAAATTGTTGAATGCCAATTAATTTGATGGACGCATGCCTGAAGAAGATAGTCACAGTTGCTGAAAAATACCGAGCTCATGAGACCGATTCAGCCTATAAGAGAGAGCGGTCACTCATCTTTGAAACAATTATAATTTTATTTTCCTATTAATACTGTTCTATTTATATTCCTTACGCACCGCGCCATGCTGTGGGAATCCTTTTTCCCCCTAGTTTCGAGGCAAAAAAACAAAACAACCCGATGAGGATAAGTGGTCTATTAATAATCCGGGCACTGATTCAGAACATCGAATGGCAAACCCTCCCTCCACTCAAGCGACAGACCGACCAGTTCACTTCGAAGTCGCTTTCCCCTCTCCCAAACGGATATGACAGCGACCGTACATACGATACCCTTGAGTTCGAGCACGTTGCGGGCGCTCGCGGAGAAGAAAGAAAGGGAATGGATGCGGGAATCCTTGCGAGAACCGTAATTTTCTCCATGTGTCCCCGTTTCGGGGTGTGACAATCCGTGAAGCAAGACGGCCGATGGGGGAAGAAAGTCGCCTGGCGGGAGCGAAGAAGCTCGTGAGGGAGGGGAGCATGGGGGAAAAAGACCAATCAGATAGACCCTCCGAACGCTTCCTTGACGAGGGGGTTAATTTTTCGTTTGGAGCTCCATATGATATGAATCTTTCTATATTTAGCCCCGGGGATGTGTATAGGAACACGGATTCGAACTTCGGAATGACGGGGATGAGTGAGTGAGACAACTGAAGGCATTCGGGGAGGGTTGAGGGATGCCACTAAGGGTTAAGGGTGTTGTGAGAGAAGGGTGCGTGGCGGGAGAAGGACGAAAGTGGAGATGGAGGAAGGATGAATAGAAAAAGGAAGGATAAGAAGGTTGGGGAAGGGTGAAGGCATGAGGGGACGGATAACTGAGCTGAAGACAGAGGGATTGGAGTTGAGCAAGGTCTGAGCAGGAACGTGAGAAAAGAAAACGGCATAGGAAAATAAATCCAAGGCAAATGAGTAATCCGTAATAATGCACCAAATAAGGACAAATAGAGCCTTAAAGCATATCTATCTAATTTCTTTTGGTAGTATCAGAAACGTAATATGATAATATCCTCAAGCTTAAGTACCACCAGGCATATATAAAAAAGGAAATTCCAAATGTTTTACAAATTTTCAGAGCGAAACAAATTTTGCTCGGAAGTTGTAATGCAAAGTTTTGGTCGGAAATCAGTAGAAAAAAAGAGGCAAGTTAAGACGAGACGCTCCTGAGCGGGGTGGGCAATCGATATTCAGATTTCGAACAGTTAATAATGAGTCCATAATAGACATCGCAGGTTGAAAAGCGAATCATAAGTATATGAGGAGGCCTACCCTCTATCCAGCCCACGTTTTCACGATGAAATAAAATAGAAAAATGCTACTCATATGGGTTACCATTGATGATATACACGTGCATACCTTGATTCCCGAAAGCCTTCTGTGGGTAGTCAAATTCCTAATATCTGCTTCATATTTATTTTCATGTAGCGTGTATCTCGTGATCACATACCCTTCAAAATGAGCTTGAAATAAAGCATCACCTAAGTATCAACGATCTAACTAAAGTTTGTTATTCTTAACAAAATTTTTTTCAGTATGGTTTAGCCGGTACTGAAAACAAACCGTATTTGTTTTTGTTTATATATGATTTTCAGCTAGTATGTTGTAGGTTAGGGTATGGGGAAAAAATATGATCGAAGATCCGTGACAGTTCTCGAGGGGTACCTATGATTAACGATTAAAAAAAACGTTCCCAAGGACTAAAAAAACTTCCCCTCATGTATCTACATACATCCAGACACAACCCTGCAAGCCGTTGCAAGGGTATTTGGCACGGGGTGTTAGGTCACCAGCATTCTTCATCTGAAGGACAAAAACTATTGAATTATCCAATCCAATGATTCTAATAATTCCGATTCATTAAAAACATGTTTATGTCCTTATTTATGTTAAAAATAATAATTATTACTTATTAGGTTAAGTGATCAAAAGAAAATATATAGAATTTTCTGATAGGTTAGCTCATACAATAATTGGAGCATACTTGCTCCATAACATGCCGCGAAGACAAAAATAATATTTATCTCCATAATAGCGCAAAATTATTCAATCTGACGGAAAAGAGATTTGCTTTTTCACTTCGTCTGCAGCAACGACCTGGACAGTAGGTACGTTATGGAACTGATTTCAGCAAAAGTTTTGACTGGTGTTTAACGATCCCTTAAAATCGAGCAAGCGCGAATTGACGAAACAAAATCAAACGCCAGCCAATCCGTTTCCGGATCCCCGGGACGGTATCGAATCGCCACGTGTAACCCAAGCCACATCTATGTGAAATGAGAAAAAAAATTGCACGACTTGAAACTGCGTTCGGACTCTGGACTGCGGACGATTAGTGATCGCTTCCCGGGCGGGTCGAGTCATCGGGCATCGTACCCCTCTCCCCCTTTCCTACTCTCCGCCACCGTGGCGCGCCGATTCGTTCGCCACACCTGTTGTTGCATAAGTTATGCACGACCACCCCAACTGAGCATAACTTATGCGCGGGAGGGAGGGGGGATGTACCCCTGTGCCTAACCGCGTGGGCACCCGAGGGATGCAAATGAGTGAGGGGGGGGAGGAGGGAGGTGGTGGGAATGGGTGATGGCCCGTATATCATTATACCGAATATCCAATATGGCGATGGATCCTCATCCATAATCGCGGGATACGTAATTTCCGTACCGACAAGTCCTTGGAGCTTTTGGTTCTCTCGTACAATCGTCGGGGAACGCATAAAAGGTCCCTGGAGAAGGACAGATGGACAGTCGAGATGACGTGAAATTGAAATCCGCTAAGGATGCGATGAGAGGAACGAGAAGGGAGCGACGGGGAGGGAAGACGAAGAGGAGGGGAGCGGGAAGACGTTTTGAGCGAAGGGAACGGCGAGTAGAAGGAGGCTGTCGTTGACGAAAGTATTCTAGAATTGAGGAGAGAGAGAGAAAGAAACGATGAGGGGGTTGATGGGTGGGAGAAGAAGACGAGAATGAGATAAGAGGAATAGAGGAGGAATGGCGAGAGAGGGTGAGGGGCGTCGGCGGAGAAGGAGAGCCAGAAAGGACGAGATTGTGGGGAGGAGGTGGGAGCGAAAGGAGTAAGGGTGAGAACGAAGGGGTATATATGTTGAAAGGGGGGGCCTCTGAGATGCTCGGGACATCAGAGCAGGAATCTGAGGAGATGATGTATTTGAGAAATGTAAGAAAGTGTCTCGGACGACTTCTCAGAAAATTGTCCTTTAAGAAACCTAAAATAGTGATGACAGTGTCAAAAGCCCCCAGAGAGATTTAAATTCTCTCCGTCAAGCGTTTATTGCCATTCTGCTTCCTATTTCTAATTCGATATTCTTTATTTAACTGTATTATATTCGCGATGAAATTCAAAATTGAGAGATGGTTGTTTTTATCGCTAATTTTAGGTGATAAATTTTATTTAGAAACAAATAAACTGGAAATACGAAGTTATGATATCCTTGATGTACGAAAGAATAACAAGTTTTCTTGCGGCCAGTTATTCTATTTAGAATAGGGCTGTTGCGACATAACACATTAACAAAATAGGACAAATAAGTCGCTTTTGGGAAGAGAGCAAAGCAAACAAAATACGAACGCTAGCATGTTCCACCGTTTTATAAAAACCTTTAATGAATAGATGCCCATTTACATTATACTTTACAGTTAGCTACGTATATTTACGGACAGAACAGTCATTTGGGGTGAGTGAAATATGAAACACTGTTGGGGAGAATAGGACTTGGGACTCGACGGAAATTAGTGCGACACTACCCTTGGGTTCCGCAGGAACAATTCAAGGAAAACAGGGGAATTCCTGTGGCTCGGGACACTCGGATCACACAGTGCTTCCCTCGCCCGGTCGGCGGAGAAGCAGGGCAAAAGGGAGCGATGGGCCCGGAGGAGGCTTTGGGGAATAAAAAGCGGAAAGTGGCGGAGCGGGGCGGGAAGCGAGGAAGAGGGGGAGGGGGTGAGTGAGATGAGACCTATCCGTAATAAGGCGGTAAACAGGCGCAATTTGTGAAGCCTTGCGCGTCCCCAGGAATGGCGAGGGCGATGAAGAGGAAGCGTTGCAACGAGTGGCCGGGAATAAATATAGTAGCGAGAAGATGGGGTGGGGTTAGGGAAGGGGGTAGGGGAGGCTTTTGAGGACTGGGGAATGGGGTGGGGTGGGGGCAAGCGGGGGTGGGGGCAAGCGGGGGTGGGCGTTCGAGGGGGGGAGAGGAGAGGTGGGTGGGGTAGGAGGGCGGAATGAAGACGGGGGAGGAATGAGTTAGCCCGTCGTAGAGGGAGGATGTGGTGATCTCGGGAGAGAGAGAGAGAGAGAGAGAGAGAGGGAAGAGGGGAGGGGGCGGAGAGGATGGCTAAGTATCCTCGGTGACACGGACAAAGTGATAGCAACAGCTGCAACCTTGCCCGCGCGCGCGAGTCATCCCGACACCCGCCCCCCCCCCCTTGGACTCCTCATTGCGACTCCTTGGTGCAGAGACACCAATCCACTTTCCATGCCCCTCTCCGACTCCTCGAGGATCCGATGACCCTTTTATCCTCGCTGGATACGACCTAGGTCCTACCCCGAACCGAGTTGGGAGCCTACCTCCGCTAACCCGCTGCCCTCTCTCCTAGCGGGCAATGCTTACCGACCACCGCAAGCCTCTGTCCCGAACGCAGCCCATCACGGAGATGCCACACTACGTACTTATGGCTGCCGGAAACCCGAAAACACTCTCTTCATCGTTTTCTCCACACACCCACTGGTCTTCCCTTCGCTTAACCTGCTACGCATAACCCATCCAAGATTTACAGTTCTTTCTCTCGTTTGATAACTATCTTTTTCCAATAATAAGCGCGCGGACATTGGTTCGGTCGAATTTTTTAAAGGACACGTGGTTCAATAAAGAAAATAGTGTCCCATCGTAGTTCTTTAGCTTAAAAATTAAATTTTAAAATAATTTCAATCTGACATAAATTAGTGGAGCGGAACTATTTTCATTTTATAACCACTTATCAGTGACTTAGTGTTACTTCATCTTGCCCATTATAGTCGTCAATAAAAAATTTCATTTTAGAAGTTTTCCATTATGACAATGAATATTATCGCTGGCTTTATCTTTAGACAAAGAATTTATTACCACTTAACTATTTTGGAAATACAAGCAATGCATTTACTTCCATTACAACTCTAATATTCCATTAATAAGTATAACAGCCAATACTTTTTCATTTTACCATTAGATACATCGTTAATTTTTCAATAATCCCTCTTTCTTTATTTTACGACCCTCAGGGAAAGGATACTTGAGGTTTTATGTCTGCCGCTTTGAAGATGGCCCCGTTTTCACTTAAAATAACGGAGGTGTTTTCAAAGGTTGAAAATATGAACTGTGTGTCCTCAATCCCGTTTTAGTGTGGTTAATGGTAAGACGTTAAGCTTTTCCGAAATAATCTCAATATTTTTAATTATAGATAACTATTATCTTTATCCGTGGACGTAGTACAATTAGTTGATGTTCCGCAAATGAAACTAAATTAAGTGAGGCATGGTAGTTTTTTCAAGCAGGGCTTATCGTTGAAAAGAATTGAGGAATACTCATTAATTAATACTTTCAAAGGGCGTTAATAACATGGCAAATAAACTTACATCGTGATTATTTTTTTAATAAAATTGAAGCCAGTATTTGCCACACAAACCAGAATAGTAATGTCAGTTGAATTGACGACTGTGTCAGTTGGTAGCTAAAATCCTTTGTTGATCCTTATCCTGGGGTAAGCATACTGTCTAACCATAAGACTAAGATTGGACAGAAATAACAATGCTCTTTATCATTCAATTAAAAAAAAAAATTTGGAAAGCAAAAGTAACGAAATTACACCGTAAACAAATCAGCATCATACATCAGGGAGGTTGATTGGAAAAATGTAGAACAAAAACTGACACCTTGAATGACGGCATAGCCATTTTCAAGCAAACGGCGATCTCTGAAAATAAATATTTCTCCCCTCCACCGTTTTAGCACTGTTCAGCAATTGGGTAATTTTGCATAGCGCCATTGCCAACCCTGAAAATAGTTGTACGAATGAAAAGCTTTGATAACGGCTAAGATGAAGACCCCGGTGAAATGTGACACCTCCCTCCCCCACTCCCAAGATTCCAGTAATTGCAAGAGACGCAAAAAAAAATCCGATTATCCTCAAATATCCACCAAGGCACCTGACTTTATTTATCGCCCCCGCTTCAACGAGTTGTACATCTTGCTTAATGAGCGTCTTAGGGATGTTTTCTCCAGTTGGGAAAAGGGCTGGGGCACCAAGGTGCCGGGGGTAATGCTTTCCACCTCTGAAACTGCAGGAAGCCAAACGTCTTTCACTTTGACTAAGTTTGCTAATTATTTATTTGCCTTCATGACTCCATTCGGCTATTCCGGGCATCTCACGAGGGAATCATAAAATGCATCAACCTGTGTTGATGCGATGGGTGGACGGGAGCAGGGGTTGTGCGGCATCACCTGCTCTTTTGGCTTGTGGATCGCAAGTGCCTGGCGACCACGGCCTTAATAACGACTTCCCCCAACCGTAACGCCACTTCCTTTGTCCGGCCTTAGTTATTATCTTTGGTTCTTCCGACTTAACTCTGGGGTTTAGGTTCGGGCAGGGAAGACCAGAGGCCTGTCAGACCACCCGATTCCACTCATGATGATGTTAGTAAGAATTGCATCACATCAGTTTTAATTTTTTCCTTAAGTGAAGGGTACTGGCTCTAACAAGACAAATGCAAAACACCAGTCACAATTATGGTCCCAAAAATACGCAGTTGTTTTGGAAATAGCAATTGTCCAACGTGAAATGATAAGTACCAGATGTATTCTAGGGTCATTGGATGACCAACATTCCTCGTGATCTAACGGTGTTTAGATATATCCTATTAACCTTTTTAGCACGATGGGTCCATATCTATGGTTGATCTGGATCAAAACAGGGAAAATGAAATCATATAAGTACTTGTATTGGTAAATTAAATTTGGATATTATTTGGAATAATCAATATCCAAAGCATCCGATCATATTTTTATAAGTAAAACTTCAATATGTCTAATAGACTCACTTAAAAGACGATCATAACGTAGCTTCTCAGTGTTTGTAATAATGTTTACATTGAGACGGGGATCCTTGAGAAAAATGACACTCTACCTGAGCGGCTCGAATATTTTTTTAAAATTACCAATTAATGAATAGAAACGAACCCATAAAATCCAATTCATTCCGAATTCAATCCACACCATATTTTCTTTAAATCTTAGCCAACAATTAGTAATCATTCTTGCATATCTTGGTCCTAATGTTTCTTTTTCTAACTTTTTTCTTCATTTGCGATTAAAAGGCTGATTAATGTGCAAATAAAATGATATATGAATGAGTTCAGTCAGCCAGACGAAAGTTGATAACTGATAGAGAAAAGTCGTAATAAAATATTTCATTTCAAGTTTCATATTTATAATTCAAGATATTAACATTCGTACATCAGCGCGATTACACGTTCCCTGTGGATTTGAAAAATACAAATGCAACATAAAACTTGATCTAGATATGGATTCAAAGAATTGGCGAAGGGGATATTAAGCAGCCTTAGGAATTCTGAGTCAGTACCACGCTCGGAAACTCATTTATTAACTTTTTGGTGTTGTATCGGCAAAGGAAACAAAAATAATTCATTATTATATTTATCACGCTAATTTGTCATAGCATTTAAACATACATCATATGGAAGCCAAGGAAACACGAAATTATTGGTGGCAACTGGGTTATTATTATAACGCTTGCTGAGGTACAAAAAAGTTTCTTCCTGAAAGCTCTTTCCTCAAGTCATTCACCAAAGCAAAACACTAGCCATTCACGCTTTTACGCTCAATTTCTTCATTTTTTCCCTTATAAAACTAATTTGACAAGTTAGAGTCGAATGATCTCGGAGTCCATTCGTTATTAAGGAGAAAGAAAAATTTGATTTCCAAGAATAGCAATAACTTGAGTATTTTCCATTTAATTTATTTTAAATATAGTCAAATAAGTAATTATAATTTAAATTTATTGAAACATGATTGTCTATATGTATAAGATCGTTATAAAATGAGATCTTAAAACCAAACCAAAATAACTTTTTTCAGATGAATATTAATTACACGCAATTTTTTTAAATCACTCTAGTGATAGCAAAAAAAAACTCAAACGTTACAGTTTTTCTGTTATCGATTCAGGCGGCGCAGTACGCCTGACAAGTTTTTGCTGGTAAATATATAATTTCAAACCTTCGTTTACGCACTTTCAAATATTTCCCTACGGTACAAGTTATAGCATTTTTATTTGTTTTCATAAAAATAGAGATGAGATAAACACTAGCACCGCAAAGGATTGGTAGAAATGAACTTAAATAAAATGACCTTCGGATTTAGCCCATTGTTTGGGAATAACGCCAAAAGGCTACATCAGGTTCCAGCTATTAAAAATGAATGGCTTGACACATCCATTTTAGAGAAGGGCATGACGGCGCGTGAGATTTTAGTGCGGTTTTCATTCCAAGTTTAATTTTCTTTGAGTAATTTGGTGTTTCCGCTGCACGGAGTTTGCGATGCTGTCTTATGAAGGCCCTTCATGATAACGATTTTATGTTTACAAAACGTTGACATGCATATGATAAGTCTAGATAATAACTCAGCCGATTGCCAACATTAACTATAGAGACTTACTAGCTTCACAGAAAAGTGTAGATATTCGTTCCGCATTATGTTTTTAAACAGGTGATATTTCACAAAAAATGAAAATGAATTATAATTTTTACATATATATGTATATATATGTGTGTGTGTATATATATATATATGTATATATATATATGTGTATGTATATATATATATATATATATATATATATATATATATATATATATATATATATATATATATATATATATATATATACCTTAACATGAGATAAAATGAAATATATTTCATAGAAAAGGATCGATTAACAAAAATAAAATATTCATCCTGTTGAAATCCGTCAATATATTCGCTACATAAAGAATCTTTAAAATTAGACTAACTGCCTTGAATAAATTTATGGCACAGCGACAATTGAGTGACCTAATTCTTGGCGACGGACATTGTGGCAGCAGATGATGCTGTCTTTTTATCCCATCCTCTAATTTCCAAGAGAAATTACGGGAGTAGGAGCCAAAAGCTATTTTTTATGCACTGTTGATTCATTCTCGAGTCAGCTTATGTCTACATCAAAGCGCGTTTAGCAATATTCATTATTTTTCAAGACCATCTACTCTTTTAAATTCTTATTTCCATATTTCAAAGAATTTATTTTCATTCCATTTTAATGACAAGGGTTCAGTGCAGTTCTTTCTGATATGCGCCAGGCACTTGGCTTCATCTCAATGTCCTCCGTTGACGAAAGACTCTAAAGGTTTCGGATAAAACTTAGATTGGGATATGTAGATCAAAAGAGCATTGAAGTATTTTGCTTTATCCGTATTATGAACTAATGAAATAAGAGCAGCGTACTCGTGGGCTTAAGAGAAATATCCCTACCCAGAGCTGCATGAAAAGGTGGAATGACTAGGGCTACAAACGCTCTCGTAGATATATGAACGACCATTTATGGAGGGAATACCATGCAGATAATACAGAATCAGTGTATTAATATTTTTACTTTGTTTTTGGTATCCTAAATTTGGGTATACTTTCGAAAAACGTCTTCAACAACAAATTGATCGAAAAATGCCCTTTACATAGGAATGAGTCCTTTGATTAGCATTTATTTACGTGCAATTTTGGCTAATCACCGGATCCGTCTCTTTATTTATTTTCTTCGTAAGGAAGGAATAAGAAAGAGGTGTAAAGTATTTTTCTTGATATTTTTAGACATTAATTGGTTCAAATATTTCGCCTCAGAGGTATTTTAGCATCCCATTCGCTACTATATATTGAATATTTGTGAAGTCTCGAGTGTGGGTATAAAAACACACCGCATTTTGTAAACATTCAATCTAAAAAAAATTGGTTTATTTACTCTGCGTCCTTAAAATTCCCTACTAAGTTACCGTGATATATAATGAGATTGAAACAGTTGTATTGATACAGGAAAAAAGGTCATTATTGATGCCTTAAGCTAAATTTACTAGAGATTAGCTCTAATGAGTATTAAGTAATCTCTCGACCAAGTACTGGCATTTGTTCGATCTTAACTTCGAAATAATGCAGTTTTACTTGGGTATACTTTCTGGCTACCGCTCTGGAAAAATTTCACCCTCAACCTCTACGCCCACCAGGCTTCGTTCTCAAACCCTTTCCGCCTACCTCGATCAATCTTTCCTCCCAATTCCTTTGAGACTCCAATCCCGAAAACCATTTCCTTCCCTCTCGCTGTAACCGACATCCCGTTTTTACGGCGTCAGATACACGATACCATTTCTAAATTTACCTCTCGAGAAACATTTTTCATCTTCTTCTGTAGCTCATCAACCCTTCGCCCGGCTATTTCCAGTCTTTACGTCGTCCATCGGTAAACAGAACTTCTTTAAGGCTTCGTTTACCGTATTAATTTCCCCAAATTGCCGCAGTTTGATTTCTCAATCCGAAGTTCTTTCACTCACTCGGGCTCTGCATCACCACCTAGCACCTGCCGCGCTTAAATGACTAACTATCCTGCTTGAGAGCAGATGCAGCCCAGGAGTAGAGAGCCCGAATGCGAAGCTGTGGGTTACCGATTCAAATCATGATGACGATTAATTACATTTAGGAAAGAATAAGATTTTAAAGAGGATATTGTTTTCAATAGAGCGAGAATATATTTCTTAACTGTGGCTGTCTCGTTGGATGATAGTCCGGCTATTTGCCGAAGTGCCCCAGAATTCAACCTGGAAAATATCTCTGGAATACCAAAACTAAAAATAATTTTAGTGAATAAAACATCCCGAGGAACATTTCGTTTCTCCATGCCTCAATGGAGGCATGGAGAAACGAAAATGTCACCATTCATCTTGAACATTCGAATTTCACTAGCCGATAAGAGGAGTGTCAGAGAAAATCTACCAATGGGTTACATAATCCGAATCCGAGGTAACACAACTGTATAATAGAGACTTCAGCGTAAAAAGCTGACCGAGGAGATTACGGAAGTGTGAAGAGAGTGATGAGGCAAATCCACGGACTTGGTCATAGTACAACAATGCGGAAGAGGCAAGAATACACAAAGTATTCTTTGGTTCAGTTAGGTCCTATCACTTTACGTTCACACGTTTGACGAAATGAAGTTCTATCCGGAAAAATAGTCTCATGATAAAAGGCTCTCCGATAGTACCACCGGGTGAGAACTGCTGCGGGTGGAACATCTTTAAGAGTAATTTCTTTAAAGCATGGATGTGAAAAGTGAGATTATTATAAGTGATTTGGTGGTTGAAACATGCGACCTGAGGACAATGACAATGAAATGTGCCAGGGCAGATGGCTGACAAAGAGTGTGATACGAAGGAATTTAAGTAAGTATTATTCTACAAGTTAAATAAACTTGTGGTGTTTTGTTTATGGTGGTTTATGGTGAACCTAAGAGATCGTATATTTTGGTGCACCAGTCTTGACTACACCTGCGCTTGAGTCATCTTTTAGGAATAACCAAGCTGCCGAAGCTGGTATTTCATATGGAGGAAGAGTATAAACTAAATTGAATTTATAATACAGAGGGGTGCAGAATTCTTCAGAACTGGCAGCACCTGCCAACATATGACTGATAGAAGTAAGAAATGAAGCACAAGTATGGGAATAGAAACAGTAAGCGTAAAAGGTAGAAATGATCACCGTCAGTTCAGTACATAACATTGCCATTGCAGCAGGAAACCGGGAATATAGTATACACGCACCCTTAAACATAGCGGATTGTTCATTTGATTAATGAAACAAACTTAATGTTAAAATCAATAGGATAAAAACTAAAATCTCAGCATGCGAAGGAGAGACTAAATGCATGCGGGAGAAAGCCTCACCTTGTGAGAGTTAAAATATTAGTTGGTAATTTTTTCGCTTACACCGGAAGTAACATGACTTGGAATGAAGAAAGAAGTTTAATGGGCATAGTGAATAGAATAACTCGATCCGACCTTGGTGATGAAAATTCCCACACAACTTTTAAAACAAGTATTTTCAAGGGTCACTTACACATTCTCCACCCCTGTAACGGCGAGTGAATACGGCCGGTCACTTATTAACTTCCAAGAGGGTTTACAGCCTAAACACATACAACGTGATGAAGTTTTCTCGGGTCTTCCACCGGATCAGGGGTTCCATGTTGGCCGACGTTTGGATGCCCGACTCGTGCATCGTCTTCAGGGATGAACTTATATCCCATCCCTGAAGATGATGCACGAGTCGGGCATCGAAACGTCGGCCAACATGGAACCCCTGACCCGGTGGAAGACCCGAGAAAACTTTATCAAGAATATACGCCGGGAAAGCACCAGATCTTACTTCACATACAACGTGTGTTTCGTTTCGTCTCTTCCCTATTGATTGAATAAACCCGTAGCAAAATATTATGAACAATCGTATAAAATTGAAAATAGAGGATAAAAAATAAACATATATCAATATAAAGTTCATATAAATAAGCACGCTTGCAATATTCTTACATATTTTATTCGAATGAGAAACGATAGTGAGCTGGTTTGTATGACAGAGATATTCAGCTTTCAGATTTTAAATGTATTAGATAAAGCATTTAAATACTCCTAATGACTTAAGTCGTACTGGGTTTTTTCTTTATTCTCTGACTAATTCAAAATGAAGCTCTTAACAGTTGTGGGGGGAACAACTACAGCCACGTTGTACATTTCCTAAATAATATTTTCTAAATGGTCAACAATTTAGAAAAGTTGAAAGTAAACATCGTCAAAAAATCACTTCAACAAGGCGGTAGTTTAACGGTATGGGTTTTTTTCCAGAGTAGGCCTACGGATTAAATTCTCCTCCTTTAACTCTCTCTCTCCGACTTTCTATAGTCCCTTGGTCTAAATGCTCCCATGTATCTCCATAATATCACCAATAAATCTATTTCCAGCACGAACCTGTGTAACTCAATGCTTCCCTTTGTTCATTTCCACCTATTTGTCTCCTTTCTCTCCCTCTCCCTCCCATGTTTTCTCTCCTTTATTCTTCCGATCCACGCATCACTCTCTTTTCTCCCTCCAATCCCTCGTACCCAACTCCCTCTCCTCTCCGCGACTTCACCTTTCCTTCAAAGAAAAAAAAGAACCGCTTTCTTCCATTCCTTTCTCAAACTCTTCTTTCTCTTCCCATCTCCACCCCTACCATCCTCCAATCCCAATCCATCTCTCTTCCATTCTCTTTTAAATAAATTCGCCTCGTCCTCCTCCTCCTCGCTCGTCTCCGCAATATTTTTCCCTCAACATCCTCTCCTTCCAGCCATTTTCCCCTCTTCCCCACCCCAGTCCCTTAAAAATCTCTTCCTCCCGTGGCCCCTTTGATTTCCTCCGTCCCCACTCTCAACCACCCTTCTCCCCGTCTCCTCCCCCTTCCCTTCGCGCTTCAATTTCTCTCTCTCTCTCCCTCTCTCTGGTTCCCCCTCCCCCACCAACCCAAACCCTTCTCGTCACCTCTTTTCATTCCTCCTGCCCGCCTCAATCCCCGACTCATACTTCTGTATACTTTCGCAACTGCTGCGACCAATCACGCCCAGATTCCGAAAACTCCGCCACGGACACGCTTTCTAAAGGAAGAGGGATGCTGATGTTGCCGCCTCTGCCCTTTCATTTTTTTACGGGCGCACATCTTTCCACACCCTCTACGCATTTCCCTCTCTCCATTCGCCAATCCGTCCCAGACACATTCTGCCCCATCCACCCGTCCAAAGGCTCACGCGACGCGGCCTCTCTCTCCCCACCCTCACTCTGACCCACTCCATTCACCCTCGATCACCGCCCTCTCCTCTTCTTTTCACGTTTCACACCCCGCATCGGTACCTATTAGGCGGAAGCCTGCTCAAGAGTACTTTATGGGGATGATTTTCGGGATTCCCTGGTTAAGTTACTCGACCGATCTTTAGATAAACCTAACAGCCAAGCTTTTCCACACCTGACCCAGTGTGAGAAGGATTAGATTTTCCATGTGCAATCCGACCGTCTTCTTTCTCATCGTTCACGAAGGGGGTCGAGAATAAAAACTGAAAATTACTCGCTCGACATTAAAATATATTAAATAAAGGGTGTAAGTAGTATATGACTCCGCATAAAGTAATGATGTCAGATTAGGAACAGCGGCGCATTAAATAATTAGGAATGAATAGTGTGCAACGTGGTGAAGAAATATAAGAGTAGAAGAAATTCTTATCGGAACTGAGAGGTAAGTAAGGAAACGAGGTCTATGAGCAATAGAGGGCACGAAAAATCAGGATGGCGAACTCGAGGATTTTTCAAAAAGTAGCAAGAATTTTGTAATTTTGCATATCGAATTGTGCACCATGAATTCTTACCATAAGGCCAAACGATCATTAAAGAGTACTACCTACAAGTTCAACTCCGTTTGCGGGAAGAAATACGAAAAAAACCCGTATTTGTAGTGAAACAACTCATGGTTTTTACTTCACATTAATGCACCTGCTTACACTGATCACTGCTTGCTCGTGAATTTTTGGTCGAAAACAGCACAGTAATGATGACCCAGTCACCACACTCGCCAGATATATTCACCCTGTGTGACTTTTTTCTGTTCCCAAAAATAAATAGAACCTTAAAGGGTCGCTGTTTTAGAAGCATTGATGAGATTAAAAACGTATCGCTGTGAGAGCTAAAAGCTATACCAAAGATCGAGTTCCACAAGTGTTTCGAGGATTGGAAATAGCGCTGGCATAAGTATATAATATCTGTGGACTATTTCGAGGGGACAACATTGATATAGACGAATGAATAAAATTATTCCCGTTATTTATTCAACACCTCGTGGTAGATGGTCACAGTAGTATAGAACGCAAAGAGTAGATATTATTAAGCGTTTGAATCAATGGGCGTGTGAGGAAATTAACTCTCGACGAACGTTTGGAGGAAGGTGCATACATAAAATAATAGATAACCTAAGGTTAAAGGTGATGAGGGCCTGATATACAATTTAGTAAGATAGCAATGCGAATATCGTACAATGGAATTAGCAGAAAGAAAGTAGTCTAATAGAATATACATGCATTACGATTGTTGAAAGCTTATTTTTCGAGATAAAATTTTGTTGAGGTC
Source organism: Hetaerina americana (assembly GCF_022747635.1). Lineage (NCBI taxonomy): Eukaryota > Metazoa > Arthropoda > Insecta > Odonata > Calopterygidae > Hetaerina > Hetaerina americana. The sequence continues at coordinate 25,312,990 of NW_027287095.1, read as the reverse complement.
ATTTATTAATGGCACCGAACGAAGACAAAGGTATGTACTACGGACTGCTGGTGTCTCAAAAGTTGAATATACGCTTTTTATTTAAATTTGATGCTACTAAAATCTAATATTGATATTTTTCTCACTAGACGATGAACTGGATGACACTACGTAATTTTCCTCCAAAATTTCTTCCACTTATCTATCCCTGGAAGAATAAATTTCTCACCGCAAGAAAAATTCAAAATGGTTATATCAAGTGGCATTTCAAACTATAGCGTTGAAAAGTCACTTTACGTTCACACAAGGAAATTCACAAGAGGTTCATTCTTCAGGTTTTTGTAATTAGCAATTAATTTTTCACTATTCAATTATCTAAAAATATGAAACGCTGTATTAAATCTCCAACTAATGAAAATAAAAACTAAATTTATAACAAATACTTTTGATTGGAAAGGGGTTTTGCTTCCAAGTCCACATTTGGTTGCCCATTTTAATTTTATGTCACTCGTAGACAAACCTCAATATGTCCCACTTGCGTTACAAACTCATGATTCTACTTCGTTTAATCGAAAAAAATCCCGGGTTAATTATTGCATTCCTATTAAATTCAACCAAAGTAGAATCTAATTTTCCACACTAATGCCGCGGTTGCGTCAACCTCGAAAATATTCGGAAACAAGGCCAAAAATACCGCGTTTACGTGATATATTATTTTGAAACACTATTTAACAGTCCGTAATTCACGTTGTTTTCTTTCCTCACACTTGGTTCGATTCCAGGTCGGAGCCTATTTTTAAAATGATCATTAACCTTCTCATTCAAAAAATCGTGAAATGTACGATCAATAGCTTAATGACCACTTTGGAGATCATTAAAATAATTTATGACAGTTGGAGATGGAAGATAACGCATTTTCGTGGCCACGCCCTTCACGCGGATACATCGGTTCCTTAATACATTTTCCACTTCGTCGCTTGACCGACGAGGTGGAAAATGTATTAAGTAGTTACCCTTAGTGAAAAGCAAAAGCACAAACTACTCACAAAACAAGTGAATGGAAAAAAGTCAATGAAATTTCAAAGTGTATAACTTTGCACTAATTTTTTGAGAGCTCAAACAGACTACGGCAATTCATTTAATTATTATAACCTGAATATCCGTGTTTTACAATGGCCCTTTTGCCATTTAGCACTTAACCTTCAACCAATTCAGGTGTATGTTGAATAAATGTATAATGGCCTAACATCCATAGCATTAAAACAATTCACTCTATTATCAACGCATTTAAATTTATTTTTCCAGAGTAAAAATAATTAACCCATCCGATCGGCCGAAAATAAGGTGCCCTACTGGCTACTAAAGAGAGAAGGATATGTTAATCTCTAATTTTGGTGTACTTTCTCCAAACGCAAAGTTACGGCAAAGTATATTGGTATCGGATATTCAAAAATTTAAGGGTAAAATAGATAGCTCCAATTTTATTGAGAATTTAAGTGAAGAATTCAACGCAGCGATTCAAAAACTATTTCTTTTTTCCTTTCCTACACAATATCTTAAGATCACATCCGCAGGGATTATTGGGACACCGGCAGCGAGGGTACTTCCGAAGGTGTCCATAGAAAGTAGTCGGAAGGTATTCCTCCAGTCACCGCTGTGCGGGCCGTGGGTAATACCCTCGATGTCAAAATTACAATCTCATGACTGATATATTTGCTATGAGTTGAATGTAGTGTTGAGGAACACTTAGTCTTAATAAGAAATTTTTCAACTAATTAAGTCCAACTAAATTATTTTATTGATAAATTTTGTGTAACTATGGTTAATCTACAGGCATCATTTCTGACTAACTTCTTTTGAGTTTTGATACAGTTCTATTTCATCGTTTCGAGCTTGTGAGGTTTATGAATCCCTACAAATATTATCCCATATTTTTATTTGAGCTGTAAAACCAATTAAAATCACCCTTCTCTCGCAGAAATTAGGGTACGTAAGCAAAGAACTGTAAGGTGCCAATTTGTTCCAGCGCATTAATATCCTTTTTATCAAAGGCAAGTCATTAGCATAGACTTTAATTCATTCAGCTATTCGACAGTTATGGAGTTAAGATTCACGACGTCGTACAAACTGCGATCCTTGACTTGGCAGAGTTCCCACACTTTGCGTCAAAGAGTATGTATTATGGATAAGCCTTTAAAATAGAGACTCACAACAGAATCGTCACGGAAATAAATATTTAGGTTACCTCGCCAATTTTCCTTTTTATGCGCGCCAGTCTTTGATATCTGATACCGCTTTCAATTAGCTAACACGAATCATTAATGCACGTCGCTGTATGGTACCCAGAATAATTAACCATCATAGCCCAGGAAATGGGGGGTCAGCATAGAATTATAGAGTCCTTCCTTATTTACAACTTAATTCCCGGCAATCTGGGGATGTCTACTCTCTGAAGTAAAATAGGGCTTTCATTAAGTGATTAGGTAATATAGTGGGCACGGAAGCACTCTCAAGAGAGCGCCCCTTTGGAAGTGCAGGAGTGGGAGCAAAGTCGACGGTGGAAGTAAATACGAGGGAGGAATAAATGATAGGAGAAGATATAACGTTAGATCTGTGACTTCACTAGATTGTCCAGGTTGCACTCTTTGCTGCCAAGGTCACGGCAAGGAACTTTCCGGGAGCATAATCTGCCGATTGTAACATTTTATATTATTAAGTAAGATTAATAATAATAATAATTTGTATATCATACATAATATTAATCATAATTTTTGATCAAATTAATACCGTAAGTTTTCGTTTTGAAAAGGAAGACTGCCGAGCCAAATTGATTGGTGATACCCCGTGAGAAAATAATCTCATCAAAGGTTTGCAGTATCGTCAGGGTCAATTCAAAAACTCACTTCTAAAACGCAGAAGAATCAAAGTGAATACGTTGGATGAAAGAGCGCGATTGGCGAAGGCCACCAAAATTGACACATAGCTTCCTAACTTTCCCAAGGATATTTTCGGCGATTTTCTTTTTCAAAATCGTCGTTAAGTCCAAATGAACACCACAGGAACTCCTGGAATTTCCTCGCGCCAATTCATGCTCCCACCTCTTCCTCCGCTCTGCTTTTCCTCTAATACTCCCCCATCGCCTCATAACCCTTCGCCTGAAAGTCTGCTTGCTTTGCATCCCTTCCCCCCGAACTCCGTCCTTTCCTCCTGGGATCCGTAATTGAAAGAGACGTGGTAGGAAGACGCCAGTCAGAAAGCCCCGTGACTCTTCCCTCCTCCACCATTTCCTTTTAACATCGCCGCCTTCTTCGCCGTATCCTTCAGAAACCGGACGTTAAGATTATTATTATCACTTAGCACCGGAGAAATTCTCTTCTCTCTGATATATTATATCACATCTTATTAGCCGTGCGACCCCATTATGAAGATGACGCCTTAGGTATGCATACTTCCAATGAAACTGATTAAGGTGGTTTACTGGAACATTAATATTGCCGGAAAGAATTCCTCGAAAATTAATTTTTTCGACCACGAAAAATCTGTTGATAATTTAATTTTTTTCCCAACGTGAAGGCGATGTTTCTCCAACTAATCTGGACCTTAATAAAATTAATTAGATAACGTAATAACTCCCGACGGAAGCGGTTATTCATCTGCCTTCAGTTAAACTGATAAGTTTCTCACCCTCACTAAATATTTGGTTCAAATTTGCATGACCAGGGATCAATGGCAATAACTAGATGAATTGTGATCGATATCGCCCAACTTTTACATTGTTAGACGAACTGATGAACTACTGGAATGATTTTGAACGCAGGGAATATAAGAAGACTGCTTCATTGACATACAATCTTCATCCACATCATTCAGAATATGTAAGCGAGAACTGTGCTACACAGTGACAATGAAGGGATAACCGAAACTTCCCGATGCAACATCTGCCACCGCCCTGAATGTTCGTAAAGAATGAAATAACACTGTATTTTTTCATTGAATTTTATTAATACTCGACCGGTTTTGCTGTGACGTTATGGCGAGGTGATGATAACCTGGCAATCCCCGATCATGGCCAAACCGGTCGCGCGGAGCTTGGGAGGAGAACAAAGTCATTATATTCATCACAATCTCTCTATCTGAGCATCTTTCTTCTTCATTCTCATATCGTCAAGGAACATTCAAGATAGCTTGCATAATACGATGGCTATCCTTAAGGTTTCATCTCACAATACTTTTTTTATGTCGCTGTTTTCTAATAAATATATGCTTTATGTGAGATGTTAATTTGGTACTCAATACCATTTGTTAACGACGATCAAAGCATATATTGCTACCCATGTGTTCGTGGCTATTTTTAATACCTTCACAACATCCACGTCTCATTAACGAGACCAGAGGAAGAAATTCACTGTTGTTATCACGAAATGTGAAGGATGCGACCACAGTTATCCCATCACTTCAATTTCGAGAAAGGCTCTATGAGACGCCAGGACCTCGCAGCTAATGAAACGCAAGGCAGATGAGGGAGAAGAAACAAAATGGTTCAGACAGTCAACTCACTTTCGCGACCCATTTAATACTGAGGAGAAGACTCAAAAGGGACAATGCTCTGCCAGCCCATTGCTCTCTCTCTCTCTCGCTCCAGCGAATTACTCCGTCTTTAGATCCGGGAAGGTTTATTTCACGCATTCACAGCTATGGCACTGAGCCTGTCCCGTATTTTAATCGAGTGAGGAGGGAGAAAATGCAAGAGCCAAACATTTTCAAAATAAGAACGAGACGATGAAAGACAAAGGCCGCCGTTTTTCTTACTTCGCTCGAGACACCTGTTTATGGTTTAATAATTACATTTTAGATATGATTATCATATTCCACAAAGGGCAAAGATAACAAAACGGCAATATATTTCATCCTTAAAAAACAATCTTTGTAGTATAGGTGTTTGGCGGATAAAAGAATAAGAAATGAATCTTTAGCTTGATAAATCTGATTGAAAAATTCAATACATGCGCCAGATTGTTACAACTCATTTTTGATGAGCACATGGACGTTCATACTATATGGTAAATATTCTGTGAAAATTCAACCCCATCCCCTCAAAAATTTCAAGTAAGTTGGATGATTAAGGATTGGATTCAATATAAATTGGATTAAGTTTTATGCCTTCTTATTAACTGAATGATAGTTTATAAGAGACTGTTTTAGCCGTTACTCTGTGGAATTTTTCCATCGTATAGAAAAAAGAAAACACAGCAATTCCACATTTACACTTTATTCAAACGACCATGGTTTCACCACTGCGTGGCATCTTCGGGTGCCACCTGAAGATGCCACGCAGTGGTGAAACCATGGTCGTTTGAATAAAGTGTAAATGTGGAATTGCTGTGTTTTCTTTTTTCTATATAATATGAATGATAGTTATTGAGATTTCACTCTTTGTTTTTATAACATCCTTCATCATAACTGTGTAAAAACTACTTGCAAACATCACGAATATCTCCGATTTTTTTCAGAAAATTTATGATTTGAAGAGTACAGGTGGACATGTATAGTACATGGGACACGAAAGGTTCATAGGCATTACCATGGGAGTAAAGTGGATTTATACTCATAAGGAAGATATGCAAGTACTAACTTTCCTTATCACGGTTGTTGATATTTTGGAATTGTGCACTTTTTCAACAACATTTATGCGATATCTATAGACCTGGAAATATTACCAGCATTATTACTCTATTATAAAAGGTAAAGCGTTTCAGGACCACATTATATTAACTTATAAACATTTCTCTCTTCATCTTGATAATAATCTGTCTTCATGTTCCGGCTCACGCTCTACATATTACAAGTAGCATTTTGACGCAATCAATGCATCATTACTCCTCCTTGCAGCCTACAGGTTTTTTTAACCGGAATCCTTGACAGCTGAGGATAAGGGGATCCCGTCGTCAAGGGGTGGTAAAATGAAGGAAGAAAGAAAGGGAACGGATGAGAATGCGAGTGTTAAGGCAAGGGGGGGAGAGTGAGAGATACGGTAAAATGCTTAAAAGGAGAAAAAGACTAGTTCAGCATTTACGTCTCCATCACTTTCCATTTCATCGAACCCAAAATCCAAAAGACGGCGTGTGCGTTAGTTACAGCGTGTCAGCTACACAAATGTGTGCCTCGTCCCGATTGTGCAAGAGACACCGATGCTAACAGAGCTGCCATCAAACACTACCGCTACCACCGTCACCACCACCACCACTACTCTCAACTATTATGTGAAACCCGTAAAAAGTTGTCCTTCGCGAGTGACCAGGGAGGACGGAGCAGGAGAGGAGGGACATGGAGGACGGTGGTGCATGTACGCTAAGTATATATATGTATGTGTGTGTATGTAAAAAACACGCACACAAATAAATGACGTACGACCCGCGTCTCCCCGTCCTTTTCATCCCTCTTATTTTGTGGGCGTTGAAGTCGACCTAGACTCCCGGCCATGAAATTGTCTATCACAAAAGCGGACGAATCTTTTTTAAACGACTTGAATGCCCGTCTCCGGAGACCATTAAAAATGTGTACGGAAAACTCCTTTCTTTTCTGCCCACCATCACCGGAGCCTCCCTCCACCACTCCCCGCTCTTCCCAATTCCATAACCCCCTCCGCCCAACCCTCCTCTCCTCAATACATCTCCGGCATCTCCACCCATCACCCCCACCCAACTCTTCCTACCTCATCCTCTCCCTCTTCATCTGCTCCTCTCCCGCGAGCTCTCTTGCATTCTGGGCATCCCTTTCACGGAGTAGTTTTTTAATGCGGCGAGCCGACGGAACGAAGAGATGGGAGGGGGAGGAGAGAGGGGCAGGGACAAGGGGGAGGGGGGTTAAAAAGAGAGATTTCGGGGTGGAGGGACGGGCGCAAGAGTTGTCCCCGCCGGCGGCAGTCAATCCGCTCCCGGTCGAGACAACTGGTCCATGCCCATTGATCTCCTCCTCTCTCTCTTCTCTCCCGCGAGACGGGAGGAGTGCGAGGGGTGGCGGGGGATGGGACGGGCGACAATGGGTGGGATGCTCTGGAGAATCCCTCTGTGGGGGGAGGGGAAGAGTGTCCTCCGCGGCCGCCGCCACGACCCCTCCCCACCACACCGCCCTCCGATCGCCGCCAGTGGAAAGAGCACCCGACGATGCCCACTCCTCCTCCCATCCCGTCCCGGTCCGTCCAAGCAACATCCCCCAAATTGCATCAAAAGGAAGGGGCGAGAGGAGGGGAATCCGTGAGGCCGCGGAGTCCTGTGTGTGAGTGGATGTGTACCCATCCGGGGCGCACCTACGGGGGGCCCACGTGTCTTGCGGTGCTTGTTGGAGGTACCCTTAAAAACTTATTGGAGGGAAGTGGGGTGGGGAAGGATGGGGGCGGGGTAAAAGAGGGTTGGGTGTCTCCGTGAGGTGAGGGAGTTAAGGGTTTGGGGTGGTGTGTATGTGTGTGTGTATGCGCGCGCTGCTTGGAAGTGCCCCGTTAAGAGGTTCCGGCTTATGCGGAGAGATAACCGGTCGGTCCGGTGCAATAAATCGGGAGGGAGATTAAAATGAATGGGTATAGGGAGAGAGAGCGAGGAATCGAACGGAAGGGGGAGAGGGGGAGGTTAAGGGTGAGAAGACCGAAATGGGTGTTATAATGGGAGACGGGCGCGTATGGGGTGAGAACGGTGCGCGGATGTGCGCCCTCTGGGGAGGGATTGGGAGGGTGGGGGGCAGAGATGACGGTCGCTGTGCGCGCCTTGTGTGTGTGTGTGCTCTCCAGACTGGTCTGCTTGGTTACATCTCGGAGCGGCAGTCTGGACCGATTGGACCGCCGATGACCTAATACCTCACGCTCCTTTTGTGAGAAAGGTTCTGAAAAAATATTGCTTTTCACCCTTAGTGAAATCGGTGAGGTATCCTTTCGGCAAACAATGTTGAAATGCCAGAAAGGTGAACAAGAAAGATGACCCAAAATGTGTTTAGCATATGAAACAATGGCTTAAACGGATTTGTGTTTTATTGATTCCTTTTCTTGCTGAAAGATTCTATCGTAATTACGAAAACTACCCGTCGATCAGTTGTGCACTCACTCTAAGCTCACTATTAGGCAACCGCACGCCTCGATACAAATCCAGTCCGAGCCCCGGAGGACATCAAGCTCGGGGCAACAATGTTGACAGCCGTGACCAACCTGCAGCGTAGCGTAGTTACCACTCACATCTACCGATCAGATTCAAAATTTTGCAAACTTATCTTCGTCTTTTGCGAGGCAGTGGTATGTGATTATTCCGCTATGCTACAAGAGATAGATTTTTTGCGGTTAGACGTTAAGTAGGCACGTAACCACACAAAGAAGCCGGTAACTTGCTGACCACATTGACCAATAGCTAACTAGAAGCGGGATGGTAGCTTCGTGCTTGGCATTCAATATATAAAGTGGTCTTCTTATTACAAGCAAGTCGAAGAGGAGATTGACGAAGGTTGAAAAACCTGCCTTCTCTTGGCATCGATCCCCGTGCCTCGACAAGGAGAGCCTGTTTATAGTTAGCCCACTCTGCCTTCTTGCTGCATTAATAGGGAGGCCAAACGTGTCGCAATAAAAAATATATAAGCTGCAATCTTAAAAATGAAATGTTAAAGCGTTCGCTCGAGTAGCCTACATATTGAACAAACCACTAGGTTAAACACGCAAAATATCAATTTTTATGCAATTTCACATTTTCGCACGAGAAAAAAGTATCGTCTTATCTGACACTGGGATGCACAAATTCTTTGCGATGACGTACATCTACATTAAAATGGTCAGTGGAAACCTGACTAGTTTGGTGACTCATTAAGAATTGAATGAGGCATGAAAAAATTCCTCTGAAAATATTTCTAGACCATCTGCAAGCCAAACAGCTGACAACTGCGATACACTAAATTCCAATGGAGGAAGCTCCGCTGTCAAACATCCACTACCCTAAAAGAGAGAAGTACGAAAAACACCATAAAAGGAGTCAAAGTGATCGTTCAGCGATTTCTTGAGGCAATTAACGTGACAGAGATGACGTCACCTTCACTGAGTAAGACGCCCACGAAGGATTTTAAGGCAAGAACGGGGTCGTTTCCAAGTCAGCGAACTAAAAGAATGACAAAAGGATAAAGGAATAAACTTCCAATGGCACGGACGGTTTGGGACCCCGCAGTGAATATTTGTATTCCATAAGAACCAAAAATGAGCATTAAATAACGCCCCGCGGAAGGCACCAAACATGTGGCCATGCGCTTAAATAAACTTCTCGAACAACCCACCCGAACGTTATCGTGTCAGTTATGGTCGTGGCGATCGCGCACAATAGCTTTTTCGTTCGGGGCAAAGCATTATATAAGATTGGTATTAATTTTAATTTAGGAGCATAATATACGCCACAAGGGGAGAGGAGGAGAAAAAGGAGTTTAGAGGGAGGAGTGGGAGAGAGAGAGGGAGAGAAAGGACGGAGGAGGGAGAAGAAAGGAATAAAGAGATCCGGCATAGATTAGAGATGAGCGAGTGGCGAAGCCGCCCGTTGTCTGCAAACGATGCCATTAAACGTGAAATATCATTTCTGAGGGGTGGGGAAGGGGTCTTAAAAATTCCACCGAATAAAAAGAGCGACTTTCTTCTCTTCTCACTCTCTCTCTCTCTCCCCATCTCGGGCTACTCTATCTCTCTTCTTTGAGAGCCCACTCGTATCAACGTGGACGTTTAAGCTTTCATTTTCCGTCCCCAGACCGTTCGAAAGGGCAGTAGAGAGAGAAAGAGAGAAAGAGGAGGTCTTCCCAATGGTCTTACCGTCTTTATTTGAATCCGTCCGCGCATACCTACCATTGTTGTCCCAATGGCTTTAGCCATCCATCGGCTCATAAATAATCGGATATTATGGGGCGATGGGACCCGTGTTGCGGGGACGAGCCGATAGACCTTGGGAGACTTGAGTGCGCTTCGTTCGGGTTTAGCTGCGTGTGAGATATTTGAAATGGTGACGGAGTTGCTCCTTTGAGTGGAAAAAGATTAAAACTTGTTTCGGGAATCCAAATATACAAAAGACTCACGAGGTTCTTCTTTTTTTTCCTCGACCAGCCCCACCCTCCCAAAGTCACTCCCTCCTAAGGGCGCAACACGTTTTCACGTGGTGAGACGTAAAAACTTCTCTCTGCGGCCGCGGATGTCCAAACAGCCATCGGATCCTCGTGAAGAGGCATTCGCCGCAAGGAATAAATTCGAACCGCAATGAAAGGCTGGCGCTTTGTTATGTAAAACATTGGAGGAAATCCCGTGAATGATCAAGGATTCCACAGCCTTTTAAAATGATATCTCCATTTTCAGGCTGCTGATAGTCAAGTACTCACCAGATTTAAAGAAAGGTTAAAGTCGAGGACACAAAAGGCTAAGTCCTAATATCGAAGAGAGTCGGGACTGGTATGGGATCGTTGAACACCTATTTTCTAACTAACCATTCATACTTTAGAATCGCCCTTAATTCATTCGTATTGAATGATAGTCCGAGGTAAAAAAATCCGGTCAGCACACACATGCACGAAAAAACGTATTCTAGTATATGTACTTTAGTACCCTGCAATCCACCACAACCAGGCTATGTGGCAGAGGGTGAATACACATTAGACTATTTATGGCCCTATTAGACTATTCTTACCCCTACCGCTGTCGGACAATGATCCCTTATCATTCGTGTGGCATCTTAAATCTATCTGTTCTACAATTCTATCATACACACAAATCTATCTCTCCGATTCTACTGACATGATCTCACCTACCGTATTACGATGGGGATAGTAATACATTTTCAACATCACTGCTCAAGAGACATCCTTCCAATGAATGCAAGACATTTAATCCGTAATTTAACCTCCGCTCCGTGAGTGATTCCCAGCCTAGTTCCTCTAATATTTTGTATACTCCAATTAAGGTTATCATAACAATATTTTACAAATCTAGCTCCTCAAAGCTGCTCGTGATCCTATTCGGCAAACAATACAATTTCGTGAGGACCCGATTTATTAGCAGCACATTCTAAATGAGGCCCAACCAACGAAAGATAACATTTCTCTTTTTCCTTTACGTCACATTTCCTATGTACTCTTCCAGTAAATCCCAAATTCAAATATATGCATATATAAATTATATATATATATATATATATATTTATTTATATATGCATATATTTGAAATTAGGATTTTCTGGAAGAGTACTGAGGAAATAGGACGTAAAGGAAAAAGATAAATGTTATCTTTCGTTATTTTTGGCACTCAGTACACTTAAAATTTGAAAAAAATCTATGAAAAAATCCTAAAGAGAAAGTTGTTTAATAATGACTGAATCTTAGAATATTCCAACACAATAAATTAGCTATTGAAGTGTCTTCCCTTAAACTACTCTTTCCAGTCACGTTTGTCGACTGAAATATAGATGATGAAAAAATGGAAGGAAAAACATGTATTAAGCGTTCTCAGTACAATTTTGTGAACTAAAACTGAGCGTTTGTAAAAAAATTGCAAGTCCGATTCCTGGAATAAATTATTGAACGACTCAAGACCTCACGCACAAAGAAACGCTGCAACGTATGCGCATTTTCGCCTTTTGGTTCTCGTGTAACATTCCCTCGGGTAAGACTCGTTTCAAATTATTGGGGGAAATCTGACTGCATCGTACACTCTGACTGCCTTAAACATCGCGTCTCTCTTTTGGAGCGCTCCAAAGTTTACATACCTACACTCCTCCATCGCAGTCTCGCTTTGTTGAACGTTGGAGTGCGCTTTCAAATCGTTTCTTTTTTTAAAAAAAAGAGCGGGAGAAACAAAAGAAAGGAGAAAATGCCGTTTAAACGCTCTCGACCGAAAACTGAAGCACACATCCTCGCGCTTCATATGATATTCTGATTGATGTCTCTAGATAAAGGAGTGAAAGAGGAGGAAGGAAAAGGAAAGAAAAAAGAAAATGGAACGAGGCAAAGTATATTACCGCGATGGATATAACATAGTAGTTGAAAAGAATATATTAATGAAAGCTAATGAACGAACCCTCAAACAAATGGCTAAAAATACGTTGAAGTGGGTTAGGCGACACTGTGTTGTGGAGATGCATCAAGAACAAAACTCTTAGGAGTTGTGTCATGAATTTGATTACATTTCAGTTGCTTCGATGGCAGACACTCCGTTTCCATTTCAAAAGTTCCAGAAAAGTGCTCATTGATACATTTTAAATAAATGATCATTTCATGCATTTGATAAATTATCTACGAAAGGGAGACATTTTTAGCATCTTGGCACTCACGCAATTTTGAAGTATGTTTTCGGTTTGCTGAAGGTCGAAGAACGGATGGTGTATCATCATTTCTATGTTTTCAAGTCTCCCAGGTTCAAAGGGCTATCCTGGAGAGGATGAGGTCCAACACTCGAACCTTCTCCATGCTAATTGATAGGCAGGTGCATTTCTTCTTCTTGTGCGTAGTTGCAAAGCAGTAGTTTACTTTTTTAGATTGGATTACACAGGATGTTATCGCGCACTATGAGCTTAAATTGAAAAATTATTGCTAATAACTCATTGACGATTATCGACGCATTCGATTTTACTTCTTATGGTTAAGATTAAAGTTAGCTGGAGAGCGCATTACCCACCATTTTGCTAATGTTTGAGAAGTGAATTAATAATGATAAAAGAATCAAACTATTTCCACCGTTAAAAAAAATCAAAAAAGTTTTGAGGTACGTGTTTAATATTTTCTGCTCATTTTGACTGAGGGTATTTCGCATCGATGAGGATATGATCCTTAATTGAAGTTTTTAGGAGTCAGACTTTATTAAATTTACTAAGTTCATCCATAAGATTATACCAGAAGAATGTTTTTGTTTTTTGATCAAACAGAGATTGTATTCCCTTCAACCTTATTCCTTCAAACACTTGATCAGATATAAGAGTAGAGGAAAAAATCTTTTAATACAATCCTAAACTTGGCATAATTACTCCTGAATTACAAACCAATTTATCTTTGTACTAAACTATGGAAGAGGATTAAACAAATTCAGAGGGTAAAAATCATTCGCCTTGACCGGGATTCGTACCCGGATCCCTCGATGTCCGGCCGAGTGCTTTAGCCAGTTAAGCTGTCGCGGCGGCCTCTTAAACTCTTAAATTTGGTCAGAATCGTCCGGAAATCGAGGGATCGGGGTTCAAATACCGGTCAAGGCGAATGATTTTTACACTCTGAAACTGTTTCATTGAAATACATATTAGCAGATTACTCCATTAAAAAGTTACTGTTGCGGTATCTCCCGCAGTTTCTTGGAATTTATGGAAAAGGAGTTTATGCATATCGACCAAGATAGCTAACATGAGATCGCATTGATAACAACTCAGAAGTTCACTTGATACCAACAGCAAGTACCCCACTGGGCCAAATACTGCTAATACATACATTACCCTGAAATAGAGATTATTTTATTTTAATTATCATTTCTATTTATTTTTAAAACTTGTTTTTCGTAATAGTCACACTATCCTACCGCGAGGATGCAAGATCACGTCATTCTGATGGAAGCATGGAATCCAAAAACTGAAAACAAGGTGACAGCTTGCAACTGGAAACAGGGTTGAGTTTTTACCGATACATTTTTGTACAGCAATTCCAGCAAGTGATTTGGGAAATCAGCATTTTTACCGGTAATTCTTTTAGTTAGGTGACCACCGACCAAATGACGAAATAATATGTTCACAGCCCCTCTCAATTCAATGATCACCTAGCCGACCCAAATAAATGCTTACATGTTACCCCCCGAAAACCACATATTGGGTTACGGTTTTTCAATCAATTAAAATGTCACCCTGGTGAGACGATTTGCACCCCATTATTTGAGGATAAGGTGAGTTCCCTTTCGGCGGTCTCCTCAATTTCCACCACATGAAGAACGCGAGTCTGGACTATCGACTGGATATGAACCACAAGCCAAACCAAGAGAAATTCACACCTAAAGGATTGTATTAGAAAAGGATGCCCTCAATTAGTATTGAGTGACGTTATTAAGAGAGAGGAATCGGTGCGTCACGTGACACTTCTTCGCAATGTACTTCATAGCCGATGCCAAAGGCGGGATCACCAAAATGTCCCCCTATTGGTTGACCTTGTCGTTTTTTGAATAAAAAATAATAAGAATGACTCCCATAGTTTAGCAAAAAGGGAAACAATCTGCATTTTTGCGACAGTGTCAATGATGAGGACCGACTCGCAGATCGGCAGAGAAACGCATCTCTTCGGGGTGGAGGAGGAACAAAAGGCTTAAAATTGAGTGAGATGAACTTTCCGGTTCACAAGTAAACACTATTAGTGACTGTCTTGGCCCGAGGTAGTGTTTTCGCATGGATTTGATGTCTGGAAGATGGTTTTCTGGGAAGTTAACCAAAGGTAGGAGGGCATGGAAGAGGGAGGCGAATCAAACCGAAGACAGGGAGGGACCATCGGACGCCTAAAAATTTTTCCCGTGCTCGACCATTCGCAAAACTAAAAAAAGCCTGGATATGAATCGGTGGGCACGGATGTCCCATAAATATGCCTGCGGTGAAGGGGTTCGGACGAGGGGGTAGGAGGAAGGGTGAGGGGCGAATCGGTAGAGGGATAGCAAAGGGTCTGCTCCCTGGCGAGGATTGGCGGGTGGGAGATAAAGGGAAATGGTGATGGAGGGTGGGGGCGCGGGGGAGGGGATGAGATCTTCCGGAAGGGGGCGGGGGAAAGAGGAGGGGGAACGAAGTGAACGGGTCTCGGATGGTGGGGGTGTGGGAGAGGGAGGACGTGAGGCGGGCACGCGATAACAAGTTGAAGGGGTCGCGGGAAACACGGGGTGTTTGGGCCGGGGGGGGGTGGAGGGTATGGAGGACAGGGGATGATGGGAACTGGCCGCGAGGGGGTGGTGGAATGAGAGGGTGGTGGAGGAGTGAGGAGGAGGAACGGGGGGAGGGAGATAGTGTCGCTGGAGTGGGAGGGCTGTGGGGAGGGCGGGGAGGACGCGTTGTCCAAGATAGAGGTGCGAGAGCAGTCCCGAGGAACACAAATTAATAGCCCATTCAAAGGAGCGCTATCTCGCACGCATCCTATGGACAGTTGTGAGGGAGGCAGGGCGAAGGCGAGGAGGGTTTTATTCCTTTCCACGGTGGAGGCATTAATTCGATCATCGCGGAGCTTACGAGGGGATAGAGTTCTTGAATTCTTTGAGGTGGTGCCGCGGAATTCTGTTCGCGGCGAGACACAGGCCGTGTGTGTACATTCAAGGAACTGAATGCGAATTCCTTCCGCTGGAAGGGAAGAAGACTGTTTGTTATTTCGGGAGGACTCGGCGGAGCAACACGGGATCGTCGTTAAAGCTTATCACACTTATTTGTTATTGAGTAGCATGAAAACTCAGCCATACGCCGTAATCGACATCCACTAGCCATCATAAAATTCTCAACACTTCCCTTATTGACTTAGGCTCCCAGAAATTGCTAGCCTAAGGCGGGCAGGCCATTACATAATCCTAACATTGGCAGCATTCTTGCCGTGATTAAAATTTAATTCGATGCATCTTTACTGGAATCACAAAGAGCTGAATTAAGAGTTGAGCGCGACGGAAGAAAACAGCTACGTATACGAGAATATCTACTCAGTATACTGTGTCATATGCTTTTTTTTCATTTATGACATTTTTGGCGTTTTTACATTCTTAAACAATACTTCGGGACATTCAATTGTTGAATATTCTGGCTTTCATAATTTCCCTCTCTCTATGTACCCTGGGGTTCATTCTTCTGCAACAATGTTTGTTCTAATAAAGTACGATATTAGCGGGAGACTTAACTCCGGTTGCGATTCCTAACGGGTATCAAAGCAGTTACTCAAAGATGACTCTCCCTGGAGAGGAGGCATCAAGTTGAATTGGCCTTCTCTGAAATTTATCTTGGCCTTCGCTTAAACATTTCCTAAACAATCCTTCACTGTGAATTTTGACATGTGGAAATAGGTAAATATGCCCGTAGCTTTCTCTTCTGTAACTAGTCGTAGCTACTTAGCATCTACTAAGTTCACCGGAATAGCACTCGGATGCATTCATAATATTACCTCGTAAGCCCCATTATATATTTCATTAATCTCGAATAAAATCCCCGAAAAAATAATACCTCGCGATTTGATTCATCACCCTCGGGTATTATTTCTCTCGCCCATCTCAGGCGAGAGAGAGAGCACCTTTTAAAATGTCCGCGTCTCGAACCCTGACATCGGACCATTTGAAACCTCCTAGTTGTCACAAGCACACACCAACACACACCCTCACGATGCTTGTGCTCCGTCGACAAATTTCCTATCGCCGACAATTTTCCGTTTCACCTTGTCCATGCTGACGATATTTCTTACGTGTCAGCCCCCATCCCCTTGACGGCATAAGCCTTCTCCTACTACTTCTACACACCTCCCCCATCGCCTCCCTCCTCCTCAGACCCATCTACGCATTCCCTTACTCACTCCTCCACCCCATCCCCACTCTCTCTCCCTCCTCGAAGCCACCACCACCGCCTTGCTCCCTCCCTTTAAGATTCTTTGTCCTCCGGGGAGACTTCCCCATCCATCCGTATCACATTGCCGCCTTAATATTATCGGTCACGAGAGAAGGACGGCGGTGGCTGGGGGCTTGTGGGGGAGTGGACGAGGTAGGCGAGGTGAGAGAGAGGTCGAGAGGTTGAGCGGGAGTCTCGAGGAGGAGGAGGCTCTGGGGTAGGGGAAGCGGGTCGGAGGAAGGGGGGGAAGGCAAAGGGCGAAGCGGCAAGGGAAGGGGTCCCAAAGAGGAGGGGGGGCTGAGGGGATGAAAAGGACAGGTGTAGACTTAGCGTCGCCCGAGTAAAAGTAACCAGAAGGTAAGTATGCTATGTTCTCAGGTCCCAATGTGTTCGACTTTGATTGGGTGTTAGAAAGAGCCTACTTAAACTAGTCTATGACGAGATCGAATGAGCTCTCGGGTGGTAATTGTCGCCAATTAGTTAAATCTGGAATAAAAATGACCGAGTTTGAAATTAGAGGAACTTGTAATCCAAGTTACAATATGATGAAATAGTTAAACTTGGGAAATCCGGAAAAAATAGCTTGATGTAAGTGGTAATTGTTCATGTTCACGTCATCAATCTGTTCTATTTCCGAGACCAAAGAGCAAATGTTCATTATAACTTTCATTATAATTTTTACATTTATGAACCTGAACCCAATTCACGAAGGACTTTGGCCGATCATGTTATCGGGAATAATTTTTTGTTAGAAGACTGGGAAGATTCCGGTTCATTGACAAAAGTTGTGATGAATGAGCCGTATTTTAAGTTATCGCGAAGTGTACAAAGAAAAATATTATTTACAAAATTATGTGTTTATTGTATGCTCTGGATACTATAAATCATTTCAAGCGTGTTTAGGAGAGGAGTTTTCAATTGTCTGCAAAATCGTTGAATGCAATTTATGCCCAGATGACTTCTCAGAGTATCCGATTAAGGTAGTTTCCTTACACATCTCTAGTTACACACACTATATATCGAAGAAATAATCCCATCGTGACTGCCATACACCCTAGCGGTGGTTTGCAGGGTGTTAAAAAGTACAAAATACCTCAAGAAGCAACCGTTGGTTACTTCCTGCAGCCGTACCTTACAGCTGCTAAAATTGACCTCCAGACGCGGCGATGCATTAGTAATCGCCGCAGTTCAATGCATTCATCTTAATGGGCTTGCATATCATTTAGCCTCTCGGCAGTATACCAACCATCACCTCATAATCGTCAATGGGTTTGCATGAAATTCGACCTTTAAAAAATGACCTGAACGATAGATATCACGGGAGCAGAAACCGGCCGAGCAGTCGAGGTGGCAGTGGAGTTGATGTCGACGGTCTCTGGGAAGAATGGAAGAAGAGGCTGAAGATTTAAGAGCAGCAACTATTGATGCTTTGGGAACACGGGAAACTTACTATTGGGTGGATGGGAGATGGAAATTTGCATGGACGGAGTGTATAGGAGTAAGCGTGAGAGAAGGGGCAGAGGAGCGAGCAAGAAATAAAATGGCGAAGAGGGATTTACGGGGCGGGCAGCTGCATTAGGAGGAACGAATACTGCGGTGGGTGACGGAAACTGTTCGAGTGGGGCTAGCAGAAATATAACGGAATGCTATCTGTGGTGTAAAATAAGAATAATGACAACGGAATAATTTTTTCTCAGACCAGAAATGTCTGCATGTAATTTCACTAAGATTAGATATCTGAAACAACTGGTATTGGTGTCTCTTCGATTTTACTTTCAAAGTTGAAAAGAAAGAACTTGGCCTTCCGTTCTGGGTGAGTAAATACAAACCTGATCTCGAGATTTCGAATGAGTAACTTATTTTTCAATTCTCAGAAACACTTTAGCCGTTTGCGTGATAGGTTGGCTGTGTCTGTAGGGTGGGTGTTACGTACACGATCTTAATGTAACACAGGTATCCAAGAGACGAAGAAAAGGTTGAAATCGATTTTGATATTCGAATACACACGCACACACATGTAGATGTGTTAAATTATATCTGTAGTAATGTGAAATTTTGACCCATCATACTTTTGCACTTTGTATCAATGAATATCTGTCGTTAATTTACGAGTCGTCTACATGGTATGCTGATCCATTTATTAGTCGTCTACATGGTATCCTCTGATTCATTTATTCGCCCCCAAGCGTATCACCAAAGTTGACATACTTTTCTGGTAACCGTTATTCTTCCATAAATTGCCAAAAATTCCACAGGCGTTGCGCTTGTGTAACACAATCTGCATAGATAGGCGGGTCGAAAACTCGGTTTTTAACACTGAATCGTATAGAATTTCATGTATTCATCAAATGATGAAGAGCGAAAATCAAATGGAATAATAAAATAATTTCAACACGTGAAATTATTATCAATTCAAAGAGTGGAGGCATAATGCATGTAGATATGTATTGCTGCTAAAGTTGACATTCAACTAATGGCAAATGAAATTGGACCAGTTCCGTCATGTATTTCTCATGATAATTCTAGCATGTCAAACAACATAGAATATATAGAAGCTATATTATTTGCAAATTATCTCTTAACGCGGCGTCTCATTTCAGACATAGAAATTAAATGGTAATAGATTTTCAATTATATATCGTTGAGTATGCTGTAGGTCACCTATTTTTAGCGATTTTGTATGGAGCTATGGATTTATACCGAGTATGCATTTACATGTACATACAGGTATACCAGTTCTAAAATAAAGTATTAAAAAAACCTAATAAATTGTCACTATATCTCTTGGAGTGTGTCAGATTCGGAGCAGGCAGATTCAATCTCCTAGAGAATTTGAAAAACGGAACATAAGGGAAAAACCATTTCCATATAGACCGTATTTTCTTGCTGATTATAGAACATTATATATTATTCCTGGACTCAAGCTATTCACTGAACTGCGGACGATATTAATGAGGTATTACGATGAAGTTTTATGAAGATACTCATGAAAAAGTACGATTGGCGACCTAAACTGAAATGCATCTAAATCGTGTTTATGCCGCAAAAAATTAAAGCACTGCTCCCTAAATTAAAATTACTATTTCTCCAACAAAAAACTCATAGGTGGGCCAAAAGATGCAAGCCATGTTATTATAACTAATGTTTTGACAATGGCTATGGAATGTACCTGGAAGAGCCTTAATAAATGAGTAGAAGAGCTCCGACATGACAGAAAAAAAATGCAAAAAATCATGACTAGGAATTCGCCACATCATGTTCTGAATGTCTGGTTAATTATGAAAGGAAAGGGCGACTACTTTTCCCGGAGAAGCCTGCGACAATGAGTTTCTTCTGGCATAGCAACTGGGGGCAGGTGTTTTCCTTTTAGGCCACCAAGATGGCCTCCTTAAAATTCAAACGATTGCATCATGGAAAAGTGCTCAGTAAAGGGATGGGTAAGGGCATGGGTGTAAAATGCATTGCCGAGATTAACGGGAATCGGAAAAAAAGGAATTGAGTGAAGGAGAGGGCAGTTGAGGCGAGGAATGGAAGCGCAGGGAACTCCGACGTCACGGGAAGGCGAGGGAAAAGGGTGGTTGCTCCGTCAAACCCTTCG